>NC_053026.1:46577409-46838387 GCF_003073215.2 Triticum urartu | reverse complement strand
GTCTACGTTCATGTGTTTTTAGTTTGAATCATTCTGATCTATGCTACTTTTCATCAGCGACGGTTGTTGTTCCAGTGTGCTGGTCCTATGAAGGCTTAGCACGACAACTTCCCGATTATTTACTACAACACGTTTTGCCCGGCTCCCGCAAGGGAGGGGTGATCATGGCAGCGCGCATTCGGCTCGCTTCAATATTTGTAGTCGTCGCTAGGTGCTCTATGTATCTATATGTATTTTTTTTATTCTTTCATGTGTTCGTTCTACTGTCGTGATTGAATATGAATAGATTCAAAAAAATTCAGCAAAAAAAAAAGATATCGTCGGATTCCCCACCCTGTAGGAATTAAAAAAAAACTCTAAGAACTCATTTCTTTGCCTCAAATAGCGCCATGGAATTCTTGTTCTGTAATTAAGAATCCTATCCTCAAAATCACAAAATTGCTATGTGTCTCACCATGTTTTCTGATCTAATTATTTCGTGTTGCTTCGTTCGATTTGGTCACAGCCTCTCTTCACGTGCACATCTTCTGGTCCGGTCTGGTCTCGCAGTGCAAATCCAGTGGACTTAACTAATCATACCGCACAAAGTTTTGTGCAAACATGCATGCTCATCTCATCTCATCTCATCTGGGACAATGAGAGTTCATTAATCAAATCAAGAACCAAAACAAAACAAACCAGAGCTTTTCTGAGCGGCTCAAGTGCGTGCAGCCTGCCTGATGGGGCTAATTAGTGGGGCTCTGCCTTTGTGATATGCACAACGTACTACGTAATGGAGCACTGACAGCCCTGCCTGCCTGCCTGTCTGCCCTGGTGTTAGGGGCAACGCAATGGCATGCACCCATGAGTGAGTGAGATCAAAACCCATTTAACTAAAAGATTTTGCATCTTCTTTTCCACTGGTTATGTGCCTTGCATCCAAAGGGACACCACCAGCTCCACAAACCTAGGCTTTTATTCCATCATCACCAAAATGCGCTTCTTGGAAAGAAACGGAAAGATTTCGGCGGCGGCGAGAATGCGTGAAAAGGCATATGAAATTGTAAATCGAAAGGTAGCCGAAACGAGGCCGGAAACGACATAGTTTTTTTCTTCGAAACGGAGGCAAAAGATTTGCCTCATCGATTAATTAAGAAGAAGAAAATTACCCGGTTAATTAACGAAAAACCGGGCGAAAACCGAGAAACGACATAGTTTTGAGCTCTTTGGTTGCTGTCGCTCTACAATTGGCCCGTAGAATCTTTATTGGCACGGCGCGGAGAAATTTCCCTAAAATTACATGTTATACTGAAGATTTCAGGAGCAGTTTTAACATGGTCCCTCTTACCCCCTCTTTTCACATGAGAGGTAAGAGTATAAAATAGATCTTAGCCGTTGATCTCATCAATGAATGGCTTGATTGACTCTTACCTTCTTACCTCACATGTAAAAAAAGAGGTAAGAGGGACCATGTTAAAATTTGCCAGATTTCAGATATCAAACAGTGTTTTAGTACTCAACAGTTGTACTATATAACAGTTGTAGTATCTGTAGATCATGCATTAGTACCTGTGAAACTTCTTGGCACATTGTCATGTCACAAAACATTTTTGACAGAATAACTGATGCTCACAAGGTTGGTACTACTACTGCCCCTCTTGTCAGATAGATACAGTTTGCAATCAATTCAGATCTGAATAAATTTCCTTTGCTGTTTCAATACAAACAAGGAGCGTACGCACGCAGTCGCCACTGTCCATCAGCCCCTGTCCCCATCAGCCTAGGTAGGTTATTGATTCACAGAGTCACAGAGGAAGCTTGCCATGTTCCTCTTTCTCTTTGGCATTTACACACACCAGCCACACTTGAATGCTACTAAAAACAGAGCCACAGTACCACCACCACCACAAAACCCTAACAGGCTGCCCTTGCATGAAAGAAGGATCTAGGATGAAACAGCTGAAAGGAATCCATGGATCCTCTCCTGCTCACAAGTTTCCTTTCTTTCTTTCTTTCACCACTGAGGAAAGAAAGAAACTTGCAATCTGCTCTCCCTTCCAGCTGCAAGAAAGGTGGTGGATGTGCATTCATTCAAATGCAGCTCCAAAAATGCCAAACATGATCTAGGGGCCAAGATTTGCTCCTTGCATGCATGCATCAGCACCAAGCTGGAAAAAGACCTAGGATGAAATAATTTCCTGGGAAAGTGGGTGTGCCCTGGCTGCTGCTTCAGGGTGGCAGGCAGTAAAAGCTGATGGTTGGATGGATGCAAGCAAGCAAAGATCCTGCTGCATTTAAGCACCTGGTGCAGTTAATGGGCTTGATGATCATTAGGTGTGTGGAGTGTGGATTGGTTGGCTGGAGGCATCTAAGCCCAAGTGCCTGTGCTGGGTTTGATATGGCAAGCTACTGGCTGGCTTCAGAGCTTTCCTTGCTGCATGACTGACTGACACAGTGCATTCAATGGGCTGTCATTGCTGCTTGCTCCAGGCATTACATGCTAGTGTGGCTGCTCTTGTGATGGTAGCAGTACTGATTAACATCTGATTAATCACCTGTGGTTTTGAGTTTAGGATGGATTCATGATCAAGACATGCATGCATGTAGCATATAAATTGACTGGAGTTCAGTTTCAACTGCTTACTTTTTAACCATCAAATGGAGTTTGTGTGTGTTGTCATATTCAGATTCAGCTACACTATCACTTTCACACTCTGAATTCTTGAGAAATCATGTGTTACTTTTCGATGACCAGCTTTCCTTAGAGGATAGTAACAAAAAGGAGAGACTAGACTAAGTGGCATAAAAATAAGAGCAAAAAAGAAAAGAAAGGCTGAGCATTTCTGCCCCTCACAACATCACAAGCACAGCTTTCCAAAGTCCAAACCCAGAGCAAAAGCAATCTTGTCAAGATCATGCAACCAAACTCCATTTGATCACATTTCAGTGTGTTGTGCTGATCTATCACAAAACATCTACTAAGCTGTAGTGGTGTGCTATCCATCTATCACACTATCACAGGCTTAACCCCCCTAAAAACCCTAGCAGGACCCCTACTTTGTGGTGAAAGCCACTTTCTTGGCATGAGGAGAGGAGGGGGGGCACCAACCATCACTTTCCAATAAAAACCCTTTCTTTCCATCCCTTCCATGGGTGACAAGTGAGAGTGCTGGCCACCCATCTCCCTTCACTCCCAAGCTTGTCATTGTCTTTTTCACATTCAAAAAAGAGAGGGAGAGCGTGTGTTTTAGAGAGAGAAAGGGTTTTAGAGAGGGCACAAAAGCACAGCACTTTTCTGCATTCTTGAGGGCATGCTTGTTTGTTCTCTTTTCTTTTCTCTCCTAGGGTTGACATGCACAACATGCCATTGCATATTTTGTGCTTTTTCCATGACACATTCTTGCAAGATTGTCTCTCATGGTTGGGGACAATCATACATGCTCTTCTGATCGCCGGTGCCAGACATACTCGTATGTCATGTCGCTTTTGTGCATATGCTTTTGGTTTGCAATGGGGGCCATCAAAAGGGGCAGCCATCCTATCTAGGGCCAAAGCCACAAGAACACCAGAGGAATGCAAGGATTGACATGACTTGTGTGAGATGTGTCTGTACTTATTACTCAATTAGCTACCACACATCAATGAGAACTAGCTTTGTCTGGTGACTTAATCTGCATTAGTGCATTGTGATTAACTGTAAGCTGCTTGGTGTCATCCTTGACAAGTAGAAGATCATCATGGGTACTTGGTAGTGTATGCCTGTTGGAACTGTAGTAGGTGCAAATGCAGTGAAAGAACATGGCAACCATGAACATGGAACTTTATTGTGGTGTGATGCATGTTGCAAGAAAAGAACAAGAATAGAAACCATATAGCAGAACAATTAATGGGTCATGATGGACACTGGGAGAGGGTGTGAGGTCAATGGGCCTGAAGCCGAAGGCCAGCTCTCTGCCTGCCTTGCACCAATGTGCTGAGGCTGTGTGTGTATGTGCACCCCTGCTTACCTTGTCTCCCCTGCCATTGCCATCATAAGGGCTCATGTCACTTTTCCCATGCCTAGCTCTGCCCCCATGCCCCCCTCTTGCTCTCTCTCCTCACCTCCTTCCAAACATTCCTAGAGAGAGAGGGAGAGAGATCTAGAGGAAGATGCATGGCATGGTGACATGGTGTGGTGTGGTGCAGTGCAGTGCAACAACGCCCTTTGAGGAGGAATGGGGCCTGGTTTTGTAGTGCAAGCAAAGCATGTCAAGAATCCCTTTAACTGTTCATCAGGGAGCTCATGCATGCTGTTATTTATTCTTTTTCTTCTCTTCCAATGGTGTTATCTTCTTCCTTTTGGAGAGGGTTTGTACAGTGTTATCTTGCTTCAGTGTGACACTGGCAAGACTCACCACACTGTTCCATGAGAAATCAGCAATTAAAAGACCATATCTTGATTCAGTGAGACACTTGCAACTCATTGCACACACTTGGACAAATTCCAGCGCAAAAAAAATGCATGAGAACCTGAGCTCATGCATGTACTACAATGATTAATTGGCACCCAAATTAAGCATGTTTTAAAAATCTTAAAAGATGAATCTACTACTGCTTAACCAGCCATACATATATATTGGCATGTTGCATGGGCTAATGATTAAAGATTTGACCTGAGAAGATTTCATGCTTAGACTAAATGCATGCGGGGGCGCATGATTAGTGTCGGGACACGCAGTACTTACATGGGACTAGACTATGCATTTTCATATGGGCATGTTTAATTAAGATGTAACAGGAATCCTATGTGTGTGTGAGCTAGGTTGCTTTGCTTTTCCTATGAGCAGTCTAGAATATATATCTTAATTAGTGGCTTGTGGGCTAAGGGTGAAGTACGGTGACGTGGCAGCCCGTGTCTGGCCATTGGTGAGCACCTGACATAATAACAGAGTGCTGCCTAAGCTAATCACCTGGGCCAGTGCAACTGATTGAGTGTCATGCAGATGCAGGCATGTTCCAGTTCAGAACTTCAGATGGTGACCTAATTAGACCACATCTGCATGCCTGTTGCCAAGGAAAGAGAGGCCATGATTTTGTTACTAACACTGTCTATATTTACTTCTTAATTTACAGCACGGTCATCTCTCCCTCTCGAGAGAAATGTTTTTACTGTCGCATCCGCAGCACCAAGACAGTGACGTTGGAGCGTGGAGATGCTCTTTGCTTCTCTTCTTTTCTGCTTCTTTTGCAAGCAAAAAAAAGGTGTCGTGTGCTCGTGCAACAAAGGATGTACCCCAACAGTAGTATATGCTTCAGTCAGTGTTCTCGAGAAAGCCTCTATATTCTTCTTGGTAACAGTAACTGTTAACTTCCATCTTATCGAGGGAAAAAAGTCATGATTCAAATGTTCATGTGATGACAGTATGATTCCAATGTCCAGGAGAGGGGAAAAGAAAGTAAGGAGCGTTCGGCAATCCACTAGCTCCCTCGAATTTAAGGATCAGAGTAACTCCACCTGCTCCCGGAGCAGAGGGCCGAACAGGGACTCCGAGCAGAGGCAATCCACTATGCTCTTTATTTGAGTCATCTATTTTGTAATGGAGGGAGTAGTTCTTAAGGCCTGACTGACCTTCTCTACCAGGGTCCAAATGTGTTCACGGCAGTCCACTCTGATAATCATCAGGCAACTGAACTCAATGGACAACATATATACCAGAGAGATGCAAACATCTTATCACGAGGCTCCGAATCATGCAGGGAAACAACATCCAACCAAAACATGAGAGCATCATTTGCAGCGGATGCAATCAAGGGCAAAGAAAGATGCAGGCGAAGCTATTATGTATACCCAGATTTTATTTTCTGCACCGCGAATGAGGATGCAGCACAGCTAAGAGACCAATCCACACCAAAGGAAACAATGTAGCACTATTATACTTCTTTCATAAGCCACTACAAAAGCCTCCTGACCGAACCCGAGGATAAACCCCGGAACACAAAAACCACAAAAAAATCTACTCATTGTACAGAATGTAGAAACCAAACCGAGCAAACACGGACCAATGCTGCCAAAAAAAAAAAAACGGTCGATACGTCTATCACTACTATAGAGCAGAGCGGATATATCCTACGGCACCTGCCAGCGCGATTCTCTCTTGCTCACTAGCATATATATACTGTACAAAACTGTTGGCATGGATCGTCGCGTCCGGCGGACTTCTAGCCATCTCATTCATGGTTTCCCGACTTATCGGCTGAAGTTGCACCTTTGGGAGATTGGGAGGATTGGCCACTGCTGCGGGGTGCAACGCCATTCTGCTTGTCTTTGGAGCTGGAATCGGAATGCTCTTCATTGTCGTCTGACTTTGCGTTAAGAAACCGACCTCCAGCTCCCCTGGCCCTTTTCAAGGCATGTTGATGCCGCGACTCGTGGAGATATGGCTGCACAATGGAGGCACATGTCAATTTTCGTTAACAACATACAGAAAGAGGACACAACGAAGCAAAACCTTGACAATCAAAGAATAAACATTAGCATAATCATCCCACATGCTACCCAAGAATAAGAACTGTAAGCAAATTGGCACTGGCAACATTGTATATGGTTCATGCATGTCCTAAATGAGCTTTTGCAGATAATGCCAACACCAGTCTCTCTGTCGAGGTTAAAAACTGAGAACTCAGACATTCAAGTACCACGAAATTGAAATTTATGTGTTGCCTTTTACTACATTGCGACTAATGAATTCAATTCGCTCCAGCTTAGTAACTACCCAGATGAACAAAGGAAGCACAAATCTGCCTTCATCCATATTAGAAATTGTCAAAGTGTAGCAGCTGACTTCTATTCCCAAATCCTTGCTATTTTTATGTTGGCACTGATAACTTGGTGTATTGAAATACAGATATAGCAGAAGAATGAAATGACGTTCACCCTACGATAGTAAAAACGTGGTGCAGATCGATCTTCAGAGTGGAGGTAGGGTATGTAGAATGGAGAATTCACTTGATTATTTTGCCCTATCTGTTGTGCACTTGTGCTTCCGACCAACTCTTAACTATACTGAAGCATCAGAAACAGAAACATCTAATTAAAAACTTCAAGTTATACAGTACGTAAATACGCTTATAGGCATTTACCTTGCGGCCCTTGATAAGCTTCCTTTCTGACTCTGCTTTAGCCCGAGATTGGCGCCGCCTTAATATGGCATTATATTGCTTTGCGTTCACATACACAGGCTCTTCAATTGCATCAGTAGGCAATGGTATTGCGGCTGCATGCATTCCGACCATTGGTGGGTGCATCTGAAGAACACACCAGTTTGATGAGCTGAACTAGTTTGAATAGAGTAACAATAGTATAGCAAGGTCTACGATCATGCAAAGTTACTTTTCACTTGCTAAGAACCAGGACGGCTATGTAGGCATATTCAATGTAGGCCTAGACATACCAACCACAGGTATACTTGTGGCCTATACTAGGGATATTGCTATACCATGTAGCAAGGGCTTACCATAGGTTGTCCACCATAGGCCGCATAAAGGCTTCCATAGAATGGATCGACAGTTGGGTAAGCAATTTGACCCTGCTGAGCAGAAAATGTGGGATTAGCCAACAAATTTCGCACAATAACTCCAGCATCATGCATGAAATACAATAAAAATCCATAACAAGAAAGCAATAGAAGGAAGAGGCAACAATCTGTCCAGGGAAGGCATGGGAATTTGCTCAATTAGAACAAATGGCAGCGCTTTTTAACACATTCAGTCTACATTTCAAAAAAATAATAAGTTGCTTTAACCATGACAAAGAAATCTTCTAAACCAAAATATTAAAGCTAGAAGCAGAGAGGAATATATTAGGATGCAGAAGAGGTAGCGAGAAATTGATGCAACAGGCAAGTAGTTTTATGTGATCGGTGAGCTGACATGGGCAATCAGTATGACAAGGAAATGTGATATGCGAACTGTGGCATTGGATATAGGGTCTGTCTAGGACACATCTAAGCTGATTTCCACTCTGTTTGTGGTCTATTTTTTGTCCTAGTTTTTTTTTGGTTTCTTGTTGCTGCATTATATATTTGTGGGAGCTTAGATGTGACATTCTTAAAAAACATCTAGATGTGAATTAGACAAACTGTTGGATATAATCAACATTGCACGTCTAATTAAGAATTTAGCAAAATAGTCTGCCTTAAAAGGAAAGAAAATCTCATATATCACCTCAACGAGAAGGAAATGATGCAGTTTAACCTAACCATTGTTTCTAAAAAAAGTTTAACCTAATCATTTTTTACAAGTTTTGACCTCAATATCGTCTAATATTATTGGACGCTGATAAGTCCCGAAAGTTCGGGATTTATCATTTCTTATTAATGTTGATTTAATGTGCTTCAACCAGGAAAAAAATATTACACTGATGCCTATCAATATAATGTGGAACAGGTAGTCAGGCAGAAGAATACATACTGAACGACCAACCCATAGTGATTCTTATGGGTATCCATTACACTGCTCCAACTAATACAACTAATACTATGACCAATCCTTGATCTTTCTTTAAACGAGGGCTCAGTGGAAGACATTACAATCTGAGAAGTGTACAGGGGTGGTCGTACCAATCAATAAAGAAGAAAAATGGGAGGTTACAGGTTTCATACCATTGCATGGCAAGCTTCCTGGTGGCCATAGGGTGTGACATAATCTGTGGAAGGTGTTGCCACCATTGCCTGACTACCTATACTAGTAGCTGGGGCCTCTTCCTGGTTCCCTTGAGCGGCAGCTTGCTTCTGCTGCTCATCAGCTCTATGATCACCTGCACGAGAAATTGTTGCATAAAAATGAGACAGGCATAGTTGATTGGATCTCCTTGTATGTTTAATAAAAATGGAACGACTGGGAATTTAAGGTGTAGATATTATCAACATGTCAACATTTATGGAATGTGGCAACTGATATCGATGCAAATACTGCAGAATAATATCAACAGATAAGGAATGAAATCCTAGCATGTCCAGTAATCTTATCAGCTATTAGACATGACAGCTGGTATACTACCGTGTAATGCTACACAATTCAGTGCTGGTACACAACTACAAATACAATATCCCAATTCCCACGTATACCAAAGCTCCAATTCCATGAGCCAAGAGTCATAAAAAGCATCACAATTATGGTCAAAATTCCAATGGCACACTGCCCTGCCTAGTAACTACTACTGCTACGGTTCAAAATTGACATGGCAAAGAACTGGGTGACAAAAGCTACAAAGCATGGACAAAACTCCCAAACTGCCGTCTAATTCGGCGGGACGCAGCGATACGACCGGACACGCCGGGATAAGCGTGTCCCCCAGTATCCCTTGATTTCCGAAATAAGAAAAGGAAAAAAAACAAAGACACAGCTAGGATACGTATGGAATACGTTGGGGACAGGGGAAGCCAAATAACAGCCTCGGACCTATACAAACCCTAGTTTGCAGGGTCGCACACACGCTCGCCACGGAAGGAACGCTGCTCGCAATCGGAAACGGCATCACCGCTGCTGCCCCCTGGATTCGACGCCGCCGCCTGGACTCGACCTCCCGACGGCACCACGCTCGAGCAGATAACCCCAGCAGCCTCTCCTCAATCTCTTCCTCTCTTTGCTTGATTTCTTGCTGTTGAGTTGCTGCTGCTTGCTTCCCCATGCAGCCATGCCATTGCTGCTTGCTCTTGAGCTGCTGCTCACTTGCATGCTGGTGCCTGGTGCTGCTGTTTTGATTGTTGCTTGATGTTAGGGAGCATGGCGTCTCAGAGCGCCACCGCCAGTAGCGAATCGTCCATGGGTGAGGGTGAAAGTTATACCTGCATCCTCTGCTGCATGTCTTCTCCAGTCTCTACTCTCTAATAGACTAATACTAGCATTTGATGTATTTTGCAAGTTGCAACGGCATGGGTCTAGAGGATCAATTAATTCAGCCGTTGAGCACTTGAAAAGGAGACAACAGATGGAAATGGGGCAGTATTCTGATCTCATCTCTGTTTCTCCCCTTTTTTTTCCACTCTATATTACAGGGCATGTTTTAACTTTTTATATATATACTTGACGTATCCCCGAATGGCTGCTACTGGAAAATGACGTATCCCGTGTACCCTTATGCGTATCGCCGTGTCCGTGTCTCCATATCCGTATGCATGCTTTTTAAGACAGAACCATACCTGAAACACCGTCGGCGACAGAAGTCATGGTTTGTTACTTTCCGAGGCGAAGCGCAACTAGTGTCAAGCTCGGCAAAAAGACACGGCACTCAAGACCTTCATTCCATGCCGCAGTAGATAAGCACACCGATATCTTCTCCGAGACCAAACTGCAACGGCTGTCCTGAAACGGGAAACAGGAAAAAATTAAAGAAAACTGAGCTTCTAGCAAGACCCCACTACAGCTTATTTCTGTTTATTTATCCCCCACAAAATAAAAGCTTCTTTCTGTTTATGGCCACTGAAGCCACGGCAACAAGGCGACCTATGTATACATACAGGAAGCCAATTGTGCGACACCGCATCAGTGAATTGAGATTTGAAAACCACTACTGCGAAGGTACTACTACTACTACAAGGCTCGCGTCCGCGATCGATGCCCCACGCCATGACTGAATTCCGCAGCAAGCAAAGAGCACAATCAATCCACCGCAGACACATGGGCAGGGGTGGGGGCAAGGGTTCAGTCAGTTGAACCCCCAATTGTTCCCAAAACAAGCCGCTAACCACTACTCCGCCGCGCGGCAAGCGAATCCGCGACACAGATGATGGGACGACAATACTTGGACGGCCGGAGCGGGGCTAGGGTTCGTCGCGGCGGCGCTTACCAGCGGGAGGGGTCGAGTTCGGGCCCGGGCGGATCCCCTCCGCGCGGAGGAGGGCGACGGCGACGGCGGCGGCGGGGACGAAGGGGCGAGCGGGCGAGAGAATTCCCTGGCGCGCTTAGGTGGAGAGTGGGCGTGTACGGCGGAGAGGGGTCGACGACGACGTCGCGAAAGAGAGGGGAGTGGGGAGGTGGAGAGAGGATAAGAGGGTATTCTCGATTTTCTCAGGGGTGTTTTCGTATATGTATCGGCGACTGGATGGATGGATGTGGACGGATGGAAACCAAAGGAAACTTCCGGGTGCTTGTTGCAGCCATTGAACCGAACCTTCCAAACTGACACCTGCTCTCGGTAAACCCTTTGGGTTTGTTCAGTGGTCAATTGGTCATCAAGGTTTTTGTTTAAAACTTTAATAGCCTGATCTTTTTTATTGCATATATGATGAGTTTTTATTTTGAGACAGAAAAACTACCATCACATGTAAAGATATCTTATAGAATTAGTTGGTGGTGGTTTACATACACCCGACGAAACCAACACGGCAAACAACCCCGTCACACGTAAATATGTTTATTGTTGTAGGTGAGTTGATGGTGGTTCAACTTTGTCTTTTTTTGACGGGGGAGATGAACCACGAGTGGGTCACACAAGACACCAGGGCGTGCCTCGTGGCTCTTCCCCCCTCCCATGAAGCTTTAGTGCATCTTTTATTTCAAAAAAACCGTCAAAAAGTTTCGCTGCATTTGAAGAATTTTGATTCCTACACACAAAAATACACCACTGTAGTTCTGCTGAAAACAGCGTCAGTCCGAGTTAGTTTCATCCAAATCATATCAAAACCATATAAAATTGTTGTAAACATGGCATGAATACTTCATAAATTATAGATACATTGGAGACGTATCAGCATCCCCAAGCTTAATTCCTACTCGTCTTCGAGTAGGTAAATGATAAAAGAAATAATTTATGAAGTGTGAATGCGCATAGTGCATAAGTTTGATCAATGACACTCCATCCATTTTTGTATACAAGGCCACAAACTCATATTACAGGTACCAAGGTAAAAATCAATGCTATGTTTAAGAGCATGGTTAATAGTATAGCCAGCTGCTGGCTATAAGCCAGTGTCATGTCATTTACAGCCCATCTTTTAGCCAATATGTATAATAGTAGATCAAAAGAATGTACTACTTTTTTATTATGTGGCCCACCTTTCATTCTCACAAAGTGCCTAGGAGCACGTGCTAGAGCTGGCTCTTCACGAAGAGCCTGCTTACCTTCTCTCTCCTCTTCTTTTTCCTCCAACTAAGCAGAAATATACTAGTTTATTCCTTATAGCCCGCTAACTCAGCTCTATTGTACTTGCTCTAAGTCAATGTTGCAAGCTGGCTTGTCACCTTGTTTGTCGTGTTAATTAATGTGTTTTTCTCTCCCACATACAACAAGCCAACCCTCTTACTCCTCATTGATTAATAATGTTAGGAATGCAAGCTAACCTCCTCACTCCCGCATGCACACAAGGGATACTAATGTCCTCGGGTGCTAGTACGAGGCAAACGCCATCAATTTTGCCTCAATTAATGTTAGTGGTCTTGTATACTTGCAAATTGAAATTTTGATAGTGGTCTTATATACAAAAATGGAGGGAGTAATTTTAATCACTTTTTCTAGCATCATAACAACAACTCTTTCTCATAAAACGCATCGTGTTAAAGTAGCAACCAATTTGCATGTTATTGTTCAAACAATGAATTCTCTTGAAACTTGACAATATATGTTCTCAGTCACCAAACAATTGCAATTCAACTTATTTAGCAAAATCTAAGTAAGATCTCCATATACTCAATCATTATATAGTCTTCTATGATTGCTAGTACTCAAAGCATATTTTTAGAACAAATGACATCCAACGAACACAGAGAAAGATAGGGGCTTAATGTTTCACCTCCCAACTCATTTATCATAGAGATAATTGTCAACAATAATAAATCATGATCAAACATATTTGGCTGGCCATATGTTTCTAAATCTTTCTCCACCTGTGAGTGCATCTAGTGCCCCTTAGTGATTTTGGTGTATTAAAGACTTCTAGGTTAAGGGACTGGTGCGTTTGTGAGTGTACACAGGTCTATAAGTCTATGAGGAGTTTGATATTTACAGAGAAAGTTGACCCCTAAAAATGAATATCTTCGGCTGAAGACTTTGGATTTCTGAAGACTATCTAAAGACTTTGAAAGTGAAGAAATTGGTGTGATCCTGAAGACTTGGTATTCATTCGAGGAACATGAAGCGTGAAGACTTTTGTTTTCGTAGTTTGTTTTTCCCCTTCTTGAGTCATAGGAAACACCGCACTGTTAAAGGGGATCGAGGAAATACTAAGGAAAAATTTCCATGTGATGCTCAACTCAAAATCCTACACCTACCAATCCCTTCAAGTGAAGCCATTGGAAATCTCATACAGTTCAGTCAAATTTCTTCAGTGACAGAGACAAAGTTCTTCTGGTCTCTGAGGAATTTGTTCTGACTGAGGAGTTAGGAATTCGCCAGTGCGGATTGCCTACAAGTGAGGAACATGATAGCCCTGAGGAATTTGAGCCTCAAATATCCGACCGTTGCTGTGCTACGCGCCAGCTGTCCCAAAATATCTACCCACCTAACGGTCATATCATTGAAGGACATTTATGTCTTATCATGTTGGGCTGCTCCCTAGGCTATAAATAGCCGCCCCCCTACAACCACTAGCTGGTTGGCTGCTCCGAGAGAAACTGACACTTGTCATTTGAGAGCATCCCATCCTCCGAGGATGCGAAAATCATCAAGTGAGGAAAACCCAAACCCAAACACCTACAAACCCAAAGTGATTGAGCATCACTGAAGAGATTGATCCTGCGTGGATCTGACGCTTGTTACCTTTGAAGACTGTGCATCTTCCAGACGGTTAGGCGTCATGGTCTAGAGCATCCAAGAGGAAATTATGGATCACCGAGTGACCGAGTTTGTGAAGGTTTGGAAGTCACCTGAAGACTTACCACGAGTGATTGGGAGAGGTCTGTGTGACCTTAGCTCAAGGAGAATACGGCGAGGACTGTGTGTTCGGGACTGTGTCTCCTCAAGTTTAAATACCTAGCCGCTCCAACCAGACATACAACTGTCACAACAGTTGGAACTGGTCTACCAAATCATTGTCTTCACCAAGCTAACTGGTTCTATTTCCTCAACTCTTCCATTTCCTCGTTACTGTGTTGTGTGCTTGTTCATATCTGTTTGAAGACTTTGACTGAAGACTTTCTCAATTTCCCCAGTTCAATTTCTTCAGTCTGTTTGTCTTCATCCTGTTTTATCCTGTGTCTACGCTTCCGGTACTCTATGTCTGTTTTCATTTCATCATGATGACCATGCTTCTGTTCTGTTATGTTAGCATCTGGGTACTTATTTCGCTGCAAGTAGTTCTTCGCTTAGGAATTTCCTCACCCTGAAATTCCTCATTGAAGAATTCATAAAAATCGCCTATTCACCCCCCCTCTAGTCGATATAACGCACTTTCAATTGGTATCAGAGCAAGGTACTCCCTTGTTCTGTGTGATTTTGGTTTAACTGACTAGAGTTTTAATTATGTCGACCGCAGGAATGAAGACTGTGTCATGCCCCATCTTTGATGGTCACGACTATCCCAAGTGGAAGGGCATGATGAAAAAGCGCCTCATGGCGATGAACAACGAACTGTGGACCGTCACTTAGATTGGTCTTACCGATCTGTGCAAGATGGCGTAAGCTGATGACATTCGCAAGTACTCTTCTCAACCTCACGGCGAAGGACGTCATTTGCTCCTGTCTGTCTCAAAATCAGTTCAGGAATATCATGCATCTCAATCATGCGAAGCTTATCTGGGACCGTCTCTCTGAGGTCTATGAAGGTCATCGAACCCGTCATGATCCTTGGTTTGAGGATTTCAAGGAATCACTCAAAGCAATGACATTCGAACCAGAATCATCATCTTCCATGCCTTATGGAAAAAGGTGCTAAGGTAACTGAATGCTACCTATCTGAGTCAAGTGATGATGAATCTGGTGATGAATTTGGACCCAATTATGTCAAACTTGCTTCCCTTGCCACTAAACAACAAAGAGCTTTGGAAAAAGTTCAATACATGCTGGATAAGAGCGATGATATGTTGGGTGAAGAAATGAATCAGTCGAAAGCTTTGGCTGAAAGTCTTCAGAGACTTCAGTCTGAGTTTGACACCCTTCAAGGTCATCATAACACTCTCTTATCTGATCATGAGAAGCTTTCCTATGAATTTCTTCAAAGAAAGCAAGATCTTGAAACGCTAAGAGTGAGTTATGAAGATCTTCAGAAGGAGCGCGATTCATTACTTGCTCAACAAATCAACGCTACTCAGGAAGAATTTGTTCCTCCATGTTTGAAGTGCATTGAACGAGAAGCTGCTAATTCTTCACCTGAATGTTCAAATGCTTCTAGTGTTACAAATTCTTCACTTGTCTCTGCTATCACTAATTCCTCATCTGAGGACAATGCTAGTATCACTGATGATGCAGGGCTGAAGGAATTGTACATGACAGGCATGTACAAAAGCCTCAAAGGGCATCGGGCTCTTTGTGATGTGCTTAAAAAGCAGATCCTCAACAGGAACCCTAGGAAAGAAGGTATCGCCTTTGAAAGGAAACTCAATGCTGATGGGACTTACTGGAAGCCTGAGCAGTATCCCAAAACCTCATGGGTTGCTGCAAAGGGACCTCCAGTAGATCCATCTACCTTATCTGGCTTTACATGTGAATCTCCTCATTCTTCTGATGAGTCATTTGACTCAAACTATAAACTGTTCAAAAATCAAAATGGTGAAGTATTTGCTAGATATGTTGGCACTAACTGCAGGAACGATTCCCCTATGAAGAAAATCTGGGTTCCCAAAAGGTGTCTTGAAAATCTTCAGGTGAATGTCATCATGACACCACCTGTGAGGAATAGAAACCCCAGATCAAATGCTTCATATGGATCCAAGTCCTCATACAGAACAAATTCCTCACGTGGATCAAATTCCTCAAAAGGATCAAAGTTCTCATATGAACATCATCGTGCTAACACTTCTGTTTCGCAGGGAAGATTTAAGGGATATGAATATGAGCATTATTCGTCTAACCATTATGTTCATAAGCCCTCGAAGAATTTCTCTACTTATTCATATGCTTACCCTAACTCCTCTCATGTGAAACGAAGTGGACTGGTTTCAATGCCACCGTTTTCTTATGGAGCTTGCAGAATGATGAACTCTTTGCCACCCCTTCGGATGTGGGTGGTGAAGAAAAAGAACTAATCTCTTATGCAGGGTCGGGTCTCCAAGCGAACTTAATCATTTGAAGAATTTGCTGGAGACCTGAAAATGCCTGAAAGGACGCATGCTAATCATGAAGAAATGAATCCTCATTTCTCACGTCCTCATACTGCTTTATCTGTTTTATTGCTTGATGAAATTGATCTGATGAAATTGATGTCATATTCTTCACTGATGAAGTACATGAGTTCGCAAGCTGCACTAATTCATCTGCAGGATGATCAACCCAAAGCCAATGAGTGGGTCCTCGATAGTGGATGTACAAATCACATGACCGGTGACAAGAACCTATTGATGGATGTTCCCTTATCTCCATCGCATCTGAAGCATATCATCTTCGCTGACAAAGGAAAAAAGCAAGGTATTGGGTCTAGGTAAGGTTGCGATTTCAAAGGATCGACACATGGACAAAGTCATGCTTGTCGAGTCCTTAGGATACAACCTCATGTCAGTCTCAATGCTTTGTGATCTTAATATGGTTGTTATCTTTGGCAAGTATCGTTGTGTTGTGATTATGGAAGCTGACAACTCCAAAATCTTCGAAGGCTTTAGGAGAGGAGATCTGTATATTGTTGATTTCTCTACAGGACCACAACCAGATATATGTCTACTTGCAAAAGCTTCAAAAGGCTGGCTATGGCATCGACGACTAGTTCATGCAGGCATGAGGAATCTGCACACGCTCGCAAGGAAGAAGCATGTCATTGGCATTGAGAATGTCAAATTCCTCAAGGATCACTTGTGCGGAGCCTGTGAAGCTGGAAAGATGACCAAGGCCAAACATCCAGCGAAGACTATCATGACTACCACTCGACCATTTGAATTGCTTCACATGGATCTCTTTGGTCCTAATCATTATTCAACAGTTACAAATGATGCATCTCTATATGGCTTTGTTATTGTTGATGATTACTCTCGTTACACATGGGTGCATATTGTCACTTACAAACATGAGGTGCAGGAAGTCTTCAAACGATTTTCCTTGAGGGCTTCAACCAACTTTGGTGTGAAGATGAAGCACATCAGAAGTGACAATGGAACTGAGTTCAAGAATTCTGGTCATGATGACTATCTTGATGAACTTGGTATTACTCATGAGTTATCTGCTCCTTATACTCCTCAGCAGATTGGCGTCGTGGAGTGCAAGAACAGGACTCTTGTTGAGATAGCTCACACTATGCTTGATGAGTACAAGACGCCTCGTCGTTTCTAGATTGAGGCAATTGATACTGTGTGTCACATCATCAACAGGGTATATCTTCACAAATTCTTCAAGAAGACTGCATATGAACTCCTCACTGACAAGAAACCCAATGTGAGTTATTTCAAAGTCTTTGGTGCTAAATGTTGGATTAGAGATCCTCATCACAGTTCTAAATTTGCACCGAAAGCACATGAAGGTTTTATGCTTGGTTACGGAAAGTACACGCACACCTACAGAGTCTTCAACAATGTTCACCACAAGGTTGTTGAAACTCTAGATGTGTGGTTCGATGAAAGTAATGGCTCGCAAAGAGAGCACCTACCTCTTGTGCTAGATGAACAATCACCTGAGGAATCCATCAAGTTCAAGGCTACTGAGGATGTCATTGATGTCTACTACACAACCTTCTTCTTGTAGATGTTGTTGGGCCTCCAAGTGCACAGGTTTGTAGGACAGTAGCAAATTTCCCTCAAGTGGATTACCTAAGGTCATCACAATTTTTGGACACGATTCGGTCATGAAACAATTTGCATTTGATATTTAAATGACCATGTTCATTGCAAAGTTCACAAGTACGGTAAAGATATTTTAAATTTTCAGCACTCACATCAAGACTTTCTTGAAACAATTTAGTTTCTAAATAATTATGCCTCTTGCAATATCTATCTTCCCTATTTGGTGTGTACTTGCAAACCCAATGTACTCCACAAAAATTGACATGTTTATAGGAGACATTTTCATCATAACTAGTGCAATCATCATTAGTACTATGGATATTCAAGGAGTTCATACTAACAACATTGCAATCATGCTCATCATTCAAAGATTTAGTGCCAAACATTTTAATGCATTCTTCTTCTAACACTTCGGCACAATTTTCCTTTCCATCATACCCACGAAAGATATTAAAAAGGTGAAGAATATGTGGCAAACTTAATTCCATTTTTTTGTAGTTTTCTTTTATAAACTAAACTAGTGCTAAAACAAGAAACAAAAAGATTTGATTGCAAGATCTAAAGATATACCTTCAAGCACTAACCTCCCCGGCAACGACGCCAGAAAAGAGCTTAGTTGACGGGGTGTGAGTGCCGCTTACCTAGCCTCCCCGGCAGCGGCGCCAGAAAAGAGCTTGATGTCTACTACACAACCTTCTTGTAGACGTTGTTAGGCCTCCAAGTGCAGAGGTTTGTAGGACAGTAGCAAATTTCCCTCAAGTGGATGACCTAAGGTTTATCAATCCGTGGGAGGCGTAGGATGAAGATGGTCTCTCTCAAGCAACCCTGCAACCAAATAACAAAGAGTCTCTTGTGTCCCCAACACACCCAATACAATGGTAAATTGTATAGGTGCACTAGTTCGACGAAGAGATGGTGATACAAGTGCAAAATAGATAGTAGATATAGGTTTTTGTAATCTAAAAATATAAAAACAGCAAGGTAACTAATGATAAAAGTGAGCGTAAACGGTATTGCAATGCTAGGAAACAAGGCCTAGGGTTCATACTTTCACTAGTGCAAGTTCTCTCAACAATAATAACATAATTGGATCATATAAATATCCCTCAACATGCAACAAAGAGTCACTCCAAAGTCACTAATAGCGGAGAACAAACGAAGAGATTATGGTAGGGTATGAAACCACCTCAAAGTTATTCTTTCCAATCAATCCATTGGGCTATTCCTATAAGTGTCACAAACATCCCTAGAGTTCGTACTAGAATAACACCTTAAGATACAAATCAACCAAAACCCTAATGTCACCTAGATACTCCAATGTCGCCTCAAGTATCCGTGGGTATGATTATACGATATGCATCACACAATCTCAGATTCATCTATTCAACCAACACATAGGACCTCAAATAGTGCCCCAAAGTTTCTACCGGAGAATCATGACGAAAACGTGTGCCAAACCCTATGCATAGGTTCATGGGAGGAACCTGCAAGTTGATCACCAAAACATACATCAAGTGAATCACGTGATATCCCATTGTCACCACAGATACGCACGATAAGACACACATCAAGTGTTCTCAAATCTTTAAAGGCTCAATCCGATAAGATAACTTCAAAGGGGAAACTCAATCCATTACAAGAGAGTAGAGGGGAAGAAGAAACATAAGATCCAACTATAATAGCAAAGCTCGCGATACATCAAGATTGTGCGAAATCAAGAACACGAGAGAGAGAGAGAGATCAAACACATAACTATACTGGTACATACCCTCAGCCCCGAGGGTGAACTACTCCCTCCTCGTCATGGAGAGCGCCGGGATGATGAAGATGGCCACAGGTGAGGGATCCCCCCTCCGGCAGGGTGCCGGAACAGGGTCCCGATTGACTTTTGGTGGCTATAGAGGCTTGCGCCGGCGGAACTCCCAATCTATTTTGTTCTGGAAGTTTTAGGGTATATGGGTATATATGGGTGAAAGAAGTACGTCGGTGGAGCTTTGGGGGGCCCACGAGGCAGGGGGCGCGCCCCCCACCCTCGTGGCCACCTCCCTTCTCTCCCGACTTGCACTCCAAGCTTTTCCGGTAGCTTTCCTTCCAAAAATAACTTCTCCAGTTGATTTCATTCCGTTTCGACTCCGTTTGATATTCCTTTTCTTCGAAATACTGAAATAGGCAAAAAACAGCAAATCTAGGCTGGGCCTCCGGTTAATAGGTTAGTCCCAAAAGTAATATAAAAGTGGAAAGTAAAGCCCGATATTGCCCAAAACAGTAAATAATATAGCATGGAGCAATACAAAATTATAGATACGTTGGAGACGTATCAAGCATCCCCAAGCTTAATTCCTGCTCGTCCTCGAGTAGGTAAATGATAAAAAAGATAATTTTTGATGTGGAATGCTAGTTGGCATAATTTCAATGTAATTCTGCTTAATTGTGGTGTGAATATTCAGATCCGAAAGATTCAAGATAAAAGTTCATATTGACATAAAAGTAATAATACTTCAAGCATACTAACTAAGCAATTATGTCTTCTCAAAATAACATGGCCAAAGAAAGTTCATCCCTACAAAATCATATAGTTTAGTCATGCTCCATTTTTGCCACACAAGAATGCTCTCATCATGCACAACCCCGATGACAAGCCAAGCAATTGTTTCATACTTTAATAATCTCAAACTTTATAAACCTTCACGCAATACATGAGCGTGAGCCATGGATATAGCACTATGGGTGGAATAGAATATGATGATGGGGGTTATGTGGAGAAGACAAAAAAGGAGAAGATCTCACATCAACGAGGCTAATCAATGGGCTATGGAGATGCCCATCGATTGATGTTAATGCAAGGAGTAGGGATTGCCATGCAACAGATGCACTAGAGCTATAAATGTATGAAAGCTCAACAAAAGAAACTAAGTGGGTGTGCATCCAACTTGCTTGCTCACGAAGACCTAGGGCACTTGAGGAGGCCAATCATTGGAATATACAAGCCAAGTTCTATAATGATAAATTCCCACTAGTATATGAAAGTGACAAAACAAGAGACTCTCTATCATGAAGATTATGGTGCTACTTTGAAGCACAAGTGTGGAAAAAGGATAGTAGCATTGCCCCCTTATTTATTTATTTATTTGGGCCTTCTTTTTTTTGGCCTTTCTCTTTTTTTTGGGACAATGCTCTATTGAATGATGATCATCACACTTCTATTTATTTACCACTCAATGATTACAACTCGATACTAGAACAAAGTATAACTCTATATGAATGCCTCCGGCGGTGTACCGGGATATGAAATGAATCAAGAGTGACATGTATGAAAGAATTATGAATGGTGGCTTTGCCACAAATACTATGTCAACTACATGATCATGCTAGCAATATGACAATGATGAATGTGTCATGACAAACGGAATGGTGGAAAGTTGCATGGCAATATATCTCGGAATGGCTATGGAAATGACATAATAGGTAGGTATGGTGGCTGTTTTGAGGAAGATATAAGGAGGTTTATGTGTGAAAGAGCATATCGTATCACGGGGTTTGGATGCACCGGCGAAGTTTGCACCAACTCTCGATGTGAGAAAGGGCAATGCACGGTACCGAAGAGGCTAGCAATGATGGAAGGGTAGAGTGCGTATAATCCATGGACTCAACATTAGTCATAAAGAACTCACATACTTATTGCAAAAATCTACAAGTCATCAAAACCAAAGCACTACGCGCATGCTCCTAGGGGGATAGATTGGTAGAAAAAGACCATCGCTCGTCCCCGATCGCCACTCATAAGGAAGACAATCAAAGAACATCTCATGTTTCAAATTTGTTACATAACGTTTACCATACGTGCATGCTACGTGACTTGCAAACTTAAACATAAGCATTCTTCAAATTCACAACTACTCAACTAGCACGACTTTGATATTATCACCTCCATATCTCAAAACAATCATCAAGCATCAAACTTTTCTTAGTATTCAACACACTCATAAGAAAGTTTTTACTAGTCTTGAATACCTAGCATATTAGGATTAAGCACATTACCATGCTATTTAAGACTCTCAAAATAATATAAGTGAAGCATGAGAGTTCATCTATTTCTTCAAAATAAAACCATCATTGTGCTCTAAAAGATATAAGTGAAGCACTAGAGCAAACGACAAACTACTCCGAAAGATATAAGTGAAGATCAATGAGTAGTCGAATAATTATGCAACTATGTGAAGACTCTTCCATTTAATAATTTCAGATCTTGGTATCTTATTCAAGCAGCAAGCAAAGCTAAAGAAAATAAAATGACGCTCCAAGCAAAACACATATCATGTGGTGAATAAAAATATAGCTCCACGTAAAGTTACCGATGGAAGTAGACGAAAGAGGGGATGCCATCTGGGGCATTCGCAAGCTTAGGCTCTTGGTTGTCCTTGAATATTACCTTGGGGTGCCTTGGGCATCCCCAAGCTTAGGCTCTTGCCACTCCTTGTTCCATAGTCCATCGAATCTTTACCCAAAACTTGAAAACTTCACAACACAAAACTTAACAGAAAACTCATGAGCTCCGTTAGCGAAAGAAAACAAAACACCACTTCAAGGTACTGTAATGAACTCATTCTTTATTTGTATTTGTGTTAAACCTACTGTATTCCAACTTCTCTATGGTTTATAAACTATTTTACTAGCCATAGATTCATCAAAATAAGCAAGCAACACAATGAAAACAGAATCTGTCAAAAACGAACAGTCTGTAGTAATCTGTAACAAACGTAAACTTCTGAAACTCCAAAAATTCTAAAATAAATTGGTGGACCTGAGGAATTTGTCTAGTAATCATCTGCCAAAATAATCAACTAAATATCACTCTCCAGTAAAAAGTTTTAGCTAATCTCGTGAGCACTAAAGTTTCTGTTTTTTACAGCATGATCATAAAGACTTCACCCAAGTCTTCCCAAAGGTTCTACTTGACACAAACACTAATTAAAACACAAAACCACATCTAAACAGAAGCTATATGGATTATTTATTCCTAAACAGAACCAAAAAGCAAGAAATTAAAATAAAGTTGGGTTGCCTCCCAACAAGCGCTATCGTTTAACGCCCCTAGCTAGGCATGATGATTTCAATGATGCTCACATAAAAGATAGGAACTGAAACATAAAGAGAGCATCATGAAGAATATGGCTAGCACTGTTAAGTCTAACCCACTTCCTATGCATAGGGATTTTGTGAGCAAACAACTTATGGGAACAATAATTAACTAGCATAGGAAGGCAAAACAAGCATAACTTCAAAACTTTAAGCACATAGAGAGGAAACTTGATATTATTGCAATTCCTACAAGCATATATTCCTCCCTCATAATAATTTTCAGTAGCATCATGAATGAATTCAACAATATAACCAGCACCTAAAACATTCTTTCCATGATCTACAAGTATAGAATATTTATTACTCTCCACATAAGCAAAATTCTTCTCATTCGGAATAGTGGGAGTATCATAAGAGACTTGAATACTACAAATTGTTTACACATTAAAAGAGTAATGTTCAGAGAAAGGGTAATCATAATCATGAAAAGTTTTATAAATATAATCATCACTACTTTTTGTAGCATAAGTTTCATCGCAATAATCATCATAAGTAGCAACTTTGTTCTCATCATAATCAATTGAAACTTCTTCCGAAATAGTGGATACATCACTAAATAAAGTCATGACCTCTCCAAATCCACTTTCATAAATATTATAAGATTCAACATCCTCCAAAATAGTGGGATCATTACTTCCTAAAGTTGACACTCTTCCAAACCCACTTTCATCAATATAATCATCATAGGTAGAAGGCATGCTATCATCATAACAAATTTGCATATCAAAACTTGGGAGGCTAAAAATATCATCATTATTAAACATATCATCCCCAAGCTTGGGACAAACATTAATTGCAGCAAATATATTCTCAAATATGTCATCCTCATCAAACATAGCTTCCCCAAGCTTGGGCCTTTCATATCATAAGTAGAATCACTCTCATCATTAATAGTATGGATAGTACCAATAGTATAGGAATTGTCATATTTCAAGCAAGTGCCAAAAAGATTTTTAAGATCATAAGAAGTATCATAATCTTCCCAATCATAATCATCACAACAAGCAATTGGCATAACGAGATCATCATCAAGTGCATCATCTTCCACCATTATCTTTGATTCATTTTCATGAGGCACAACAATAATAGGAGCAACATTATTTGGGAGGGATACCTTTTTACCTCTCTTCCTTTTTCTTTTCTTCTTCTTCACCTCATGTGTGGGTTCAATCCTCTTTTTGGAGCTCCTTATTAATGAGATTGGTTGAATATAAGGCTCCTCTTCGTTACCTAATTCATCATAAGAAATAATAGGAGGATATTGGGAAGTCTCTTCCCTTTCGTTAGTATTCTCTTCATCTTCTATTTGTTTTCTTTTCTTTATCTAATTGGCAATATAAGGATTTTCAATGCAATTCACCGCACAATACATATAAATTTCCTCTAGATCAATATCGAGGAATTTCTCAAGGTTATATTCTGGAATATGCTTAGTTTTGACGTTTCATTTCTTCATAACCCAAAAGCAAACTAAGTTCATTATAATGTGAAAGGGAAATCAAGTCATCACAATTTTTGGACACGATTCGGTCATGAAACAATTTGCATTTGATATTTAAATGACCATGTTCATTGCAAAGTTAACAAGTACGGTAAAGATATTTTAAATTTTCAGCACTCACATCAAGACTTTCTTGCAACAATTTAGTTTCTAAATACTTATGCCTCTTGCAATATCTATCTTCCCTATTTGGTGTGTACTTGCAAACCCAATGTACTCCACAAAAATTGACATGTTTATAGGAGACATTTTCATCATAACTAGTGCAATCATCATTAGTACTATGGATATTCAAGGAGTTCATACTAACAACATTGCAATCATGCTCATCATTCAAAGATTTAGTGCCAAACATTTTAATGCATTCTTCTTCTAACACTTCGGCACAATATTCCTTTCCATCATACTCACGAAAGATATTAAAAAGGTGAAGCATATGTGGCAAACTTAATTCCATTTTTTGTAGTTTTCTTTTATAAACTAAACTAAACAAGAAATAAAAAGATTCGATTGCAAGATCTAAAGATATACCTTCAAGCACTAACCTCCCCGGCAACGGCGCCAGAAAAGAGCTTAGTTGACGGGGTGTGAGTGCCGCTTACCTAGCCTCCCCGGCAACGGCGCCAGAAAAGAGCTTGATGTCTACTACACAACCTTCTTGTAGACGTTGTTGGGCCTCCAAGTGTAGAGGTTTGTAGGACAATAACAAATTTCCCTCAAGTGGATGACCTAAGGTTTATCAATCCGTGGGAGACGTAGGATGAAGATGGTCTCTCTCAAGCAACCCTGCAACCAAATAACAAAGAGTCTCTTGTGTCCCCAACACACCCAATACAATGGTAAATTGTATAGGTACACTAGTTTGGCGAAGAGATGGTGATACAAGTGCAAAATAGATAGTAGATATAGGTTTTTGTAATCTAAAAATATAAAAACAGCAAGGTAACTAATGATAAAAGTGAGCGTAAATGGTATTGCAATGCTAGGGAACAAGGCCTAGGGTTCATACTTTCACTAGTGCAAGTTCTCTCAACAATAATAACATAATTGGATCATATAACTATCCCTCAACATGCAACAAAGAGTCACTCCAAAGTAACCAATAGCGGAGAACAAACGAAGAGATTATGGTAGGGTATGAAACCACCTCAAAGTTATTCTTTCCAATCAATCCATTGGGCTATTCCTATAAGTGTCACAAACAGCCCCAGAGTTCGTACTAGAATAACACCTTAAGATACAAATCAACCAAAACCCTAATTTCACATAGATACTCCAATGTCGCCTCAAGTATCCGTGGGTATGATTATACGATATGCATCACACAATCTCAGATTCATCTATTCAACCAACACATAGGACCTCAAAGAGTGCCCCAAAGTTTCTACCGGAGAGTCATGACGAAAACGTGTGCCAACCCCTATGCATAGGTTCATGGGCGGAACCCGCAAGTTGATCACCAAAACATACATCAAGTGAATCACGTGATATCCCATTGTCACCACAGATACGCACGACAAGACATACATCAAGTGTTCTCAAATCTTTAAAGACTCAATCCGATAAGATAACTTCAAAGGGGAAACTCAATCCATTACAAGAGAGTAGAGGGGGAGAAGAAACATAAGATCCAACTATAATAGCAAAGCTCGCGATACATCAAGATCGTGCCAAATCAAGAACATGAGAGAGAGAGATCAAACACATAGCTATACTGGTACATACCCTCAGCCCCGAGGGTGAACTGAAGGAAATATGCCCTAGAGGCAATAATAAAGTTATTATTTATTTCCTTATATCATGATAAATGTTTATTATTCATACTAGAATTGTATTAACCGGAAACATAATACTTGTGTGAAAACATAGACAAACATAGTGTCACTAGTATGCCTCTACTTGACTAGCTCGTTAATCAAAGATGGTTATGTTTCCTGACCATAGACATGAGTTGTCATTTGATTAGCGGGATCACATCATTAGGAGAAATGATGTGATTGACTTGACCCATTTCGTTAGCTTAGCACTTGATCGTTTAGTATGTTGCTATTGCTTTCTTCATGACTTATACATGTTCCTATGACTATGAGATTATGCAACTCCCGTTTGCCGGAGGAACACTTTGGGTGCTACCAAACGTCACAACGTAACTGGGTGATTATAAAGGAGCATTACAGGTGTCTCCGAAGGTACATGTTGGGTTGGCGTATTTCGAGATTAGGATTTGTCACTCCGATTGTCGGAGAGGTATCTCTGGGCCCTCTCGGTAATACACATCACCTAAGCCTTGCAAGCACTGCAACTAATAAGTTGGTTGCGAGGTGATGTATTATGGAATGAGTAAAGACTTGCCGGTAACGAGATTGGATTAGGTATTGAGATACCGACGATCGAATCTCAGGCAAGTAACATACCGATGACAAAGGGAACAACATATGTTGTTATGTGGTCTGACCGATAAAGATCTTCGTAGAATATGTGGGAGCCAATATGAGCATCTAGGTTCCGCTATTGGTTATTGACCGGAGACATGTCTCCGTCATGTCTACATTATTCTCGAACCCGTAGGGTCCGCACGCTTAAGGTTACGATGACAGTTTCATTATGAGTTTATATATTTTGATGTACCAAAGGTTGTTCGGAGTCCCGGATGTGATCACGGACATGACGAGGAGTCTCGAAATGGTCGAGACATAAAGATTGATATATTGGACGACTATATTCGGACACCGGAAGTGTTCCGGGTGATTTCGGAGAAAACCGGAGTGCCGCAGGGTTACCGGAACCCCCCGGGAGATGTAATGGGCCTTATGGGCCTTAGTGGAGAGAGAGGGGCGGCCAGGGTGGGCCGCGCGCCCCCTCCCCCTCTGGTCTGAATTGGACTAGGAGAGGGGGGGGGGGCGGCGCCCCCCTTTCCTTCTCCCTCTCCCCCTTCCTTTCCCCCTCCTAGTAGGAGTAGGAAAGAGGGGAGTCCTACTCCTACTAGGAGGAGGACTCCTCCTCCTGGCGCACCTAGCTAGGGCCGGCCGGCCTCCCCCTCCACTCCTTTATATATGGGGGTGGGGGGCACCCCATAGACACACAAGTTGATCTTCATGATCGATCTCTTAGCCGTGTGCGGTGCCCCCCTTCACGATAATCCTCGATAATATTGTAGCGGTGCTTAGGCGAAGCCCTGCGATGGTAGAACATCAAGATCATCACCACGCCGTCGTGCTGACGGAACTCATCCCCGACACTTTGCTGGATCGGAGTCCGGGGATCGTCATCGAGCTGAACGTGTGCTCGAACTCGGAGGTGCCGTAGTTTCGGTGCTTGATCGGTCGGATCGGGAAGACGTACGACTACTTCCTCTACGTTGCGTCAATGCTTCCGTTGCCGGTCTACGAGGGTACGTAGACAACACTCTCCCCTCTCGTTGCTATGCATCACCATGATCTTGCGTGTGCGTAGAATTTTTTTTGAAATTACTACATTCCCCAACAGTGGCATCAGAGCCTGGTTTTATGCGTTGATGTTGTGCACGAGTAGAACACAAGTGAGTTGTGGGCGATATAAGTCATACTGCTTACCAGCATGTCGTACTTTGGTTCGGTGGTATTGTTGGATTGAAGCGGCCCGGACCGACATTACGCGTACGCTTACGCGAGACTGGTTCTACCGACATGCTTTGCACACAGGTGGCTGGCGGGTGTCAGTTTCTCCAACTTTAGTTGAACCGAGTATGGCTACACCCGCTCCTTGCGAAGGTTAAAACAGCACCAGCTTGACAAACTATCGTTGTGGTTTTTGATGCGTAGGTAAGAACGGTTCTTGCTAAGCCCGTAGCAGCCACGTAAAACTTGCAACAACAAAGTAGAGGACGTCTAACTTGTTTTTGCAGGGCATGTTGTGATGTGATATGGTCAAGGCATGATGCTAAATTTTATTGTATGAGATGATCATGTTTTGTAACCGAAGTTATCGGCAACTGGCAGGAGCCATATGGTTGTCGCTTTATTGTATGCAATGCAATCACCCTGTAATGCTTTACTTTATCACTACGCGGTAGCGATAGTCATAGAAGCATAAGATCGGCGAGACGACAACGATGCTACGATGGAGATCAAGGTGTCGCGCCGGTGACGATGGTGATCATGACGGTGCTTTGAAGATGGAGATCACAAGCACAAGATGATGATGGCCATATCATATCACTTATATTGATTGCATGTGATGTTTATCTTTTATGCATCTTATCTTGCTTTGATTGACGGTAGCATTATAAGATGATCCCTTACTAAATTATCAAGATAAGTGTTCTCCCTGAGTATGCGCCGTTGCAGAAGTTCTTCGTGCTGAGACACCACGTGATGATCGGGTGTGATAGGCTCTACGTTCAAATACAACGGGTGCAAAACAGTTGCACACGCGGAATACTCAGGTTAAACTTGACGAGCCTAGCATATAACAGATATGGCCTCGGAACACGGAGACCGAAAGGTCAAGCGTGAATCATATAGTAGATATGATCAACATATTGATGTTCACTGTTGAAACTGCTCCATCTCACGTGATGATTGGACATGGTGTGGTTGATATGGATCACGTAATCACTTAGAGGATTAGAGGGATGTCTATCTAAGTGGGAGTTCTTTAATAATTTGATTAATTGAACTTAAATTTATCATGAACTTAGTACCTGATAGTTTCTTGCTTATCTATGTTGTTGTAGATAGATGGCTCGTGCTGTTGTTCCATTGAATTTTAATGCGTTCCTTGAGAAAGCAAAGTTGAAAGATGATGGTAGCAATTACACGGACTGGGTCCGTAACTTGAGGATTATCCTCATTGCTGCACAGAAGAATTATGTCCTGGAAGCACCGCTGGGTGCCAGGCCTGCTGCTGATGCAACGCTAGATGTTTTGAACACCTGGCAGAGCAAAGCTGATGACCACTCAATAGTTCAGTGTGCCATGCTTTACGGCTTAGAACCGGGTCTTCAACGACGTTTTGAACGTCATGGAGCATATGAGATGTTTCAGGAGTTGAAGTTAATATTTCAAGCAAATGCCCGGATTGAGAGATATGAAGTCTCCAATAAGTTCTATAGCTGCAAGATGGAGGAGAATAGTTCTGTCAGTGAGCATATACTCAAAATGTCTGGGTATAATAATCACTTGATTCAACTGGGAGTTAATCTTCCGGATGATTGCGTCATTGACAGAATTCTCCAATCACTGCCACCAAGCTACAAGAGCTTCGTGATGAACTATAACATGCAAGGGATGGACACGACTATTCCCGAGCTCTTCACAATGCTAAAGACCACGGAGGTGGAAATAAAAAAGGAGCATCAAGTGTTGATGGTTAACAAAACCACTAGTTTCAAGAAAAAGGGCAAAGGGAAGAAGAAGGGGAACTTCAAGAAGAACGGCAAGCAAGTTGCCGCTCAGGAGAAGAAACCCAAGTCTGGACCTAAGGCTGAAACTGAGTGCTTCTACTGCAAGCAAGCTGGTCACTGGAAGCGGAACTGCCCCAAGTATTTGGCGGACAAGAAGGATGGCAAGGTGAACAAAGGTATATGTGATATACATGTTATTGATGTGTACCTTACTAATGCTCGCAGTAGCACCTGGGTATTTGATACTGGTTCTGTTGCTAATATTTGCAACTCGAAACAGGGACTACGGATTAAGCGAAGATTAGCTAAGGACGAGGTGACGATGCACGTGGGAAATGGTTCCAAATTCGATGTGATCGCGGTCGGCACGCTACCTCTACATCTACCTTCGGGATTAGTATTAGACCTGAATAATTGTTATTTGGTGCCAGCGTTGAGCATGAACATTATATCTGGATCTTGTTTGATGCGAGACGGTTATTCATTTAAATTAGAGAATAATGGTTGTTCTATTTATATGAGTAATATCTTTTATGGTCATGCACCCTTGAAGAATGGTCTATTCTTATTGAATCTCGATAGTAGTGACACACATATTCATAATGTTGAAGCCAAAAGACGCAGAGTTGATAATGATAGTGCAAATTATTTGTGGCACTGCCATTTAGGTCATATCGGTGTAAAGCGCATGAAGAAACTCCATACTGATGGACTTTTGGAGCCACTTGATTATGAATCACTTGGCACTTGCGAACCGTGCCTTATGGGCAAGATGACCAAAACGCCGTTCTCCGGTACTATGGAGAGAGCAACAGATTTATTGGAAATCATACATACTGATGTATGTGGTCCAATGAATATTGAGGCTCGTGGCGGATATCGTTATTTTCTCACCTTCACAGATGATTTAAGCAGATATGGTTATATCTACTTAATGAAACATAAGTCTGAAACATTTGAAAAGTTCAAAGAATTTCAGAGTGAAGTGGAAAATCATCGTAACAAGAAAATAAAGTTTCTATGATCTGATCGTGGAGGAGAATATTTGAGTTACGAGTTTGGTGTACATTTGAAACAATGCGGAATAGTTTCGCAACTCATGCCACCCGGAACACCACAGCGTAATGGTGTATCCGAACATCGTAATCGTACTTTACTTGATATGGTGCGATCTATGATGTCCCTTACAGATTTACCGCTATCATTTTGGGGTTATGCTTTAGAGACGGCTGCATTCACGTTAAATAGGGCACCATCGAAATCCGTTGAGACGACGCCTTATGAACTGTGGTTTGGCAAGAAACCAAAGTTGTCGTTTCTTAAAGTTTGGGGCTGCGATGCTTATGTGAAAAAGCTTCAACCTGATAAGCTCGAACCCAAATCGGAGAAATGTGTCTTCATAGGATACCCAAAGGAGACTGTTGGGTACACCTTCTATCACAGATCTGAAGGCAAGACTTTTGTTGCTAAATTTGGAAACTTTCTAGAGAAGGTGTTTATCTCGAAAGAAGTGAGTGGGAGGAAAGTAGAACTTGATGAGATAACTGTATCTACTCCCTTATTGGAAAGTAGTACATCACATAAACCGGTTTCTGTGACACCTACACCAATTAGTGAGGAAGCTTATGATGATGATCATGAAACTTCAGATCAAGTTACTACAAAACCTCGTAGATCAACCAGAGTAAGATCCGCACCAGAGTGGTACGGTAATCCTGTTCTGGAAGTCATGTTACTAGACCATGATGAACCTACGAACTATGAAGAAGCAATGGTGAGCCCAGATTCCGCAAAATGGCTTGAAGCCATGAAATCTGAGATGGGATCCATGTATGAGAACAAAGTATGGACTTTGGTTGACTTGCCCGATGATCGGCAAGCAATTGAGAATAAATGGATCTTCAAGAAGAAGATTGACGCTGACGGTAATATTACTGTCTACAAAGCTCGACTTGTTGCAAAAGGTTTTCGACAAGTTCAAGGGATTGACTACGATGAGACTTTCTCACCCGTAGCGATGCTTAAGTCTGTCCGAATCATGTTAGCAATTGCCGCATTTTATGATTATGAAATTTGGCAGATGGATGTCAAAACTGCATTCCTGAATGGATTTCTGGAAGAAGAGTTGTATAGATGCAACCAGAAGGTTTTGTCGATCCAAAGGGAGCTAACAAAGTGTGCAAGCTCCATCGATCCATTTATGGACTGGTGCAAGCCTCTTGGAGTTGGAATAAACACTTTGATAGTGTGATCAAAGCATTTGGTTTTATACAGACTTTGGAGAAGCCTGTATTTACAAGAAAGTGAGTGGGAGCTCTGTAGCATTTCTGATATTATATGTGGATGACATATTACTAATCGGAAATAATATAGAATTTCTGGATAGCATAAAAGGATACTTGAATAAGAGTTTTTCAATGAAAGACCTCGGTGAAGCTGCTTACATATTGGGCATTAAGATCTATAGAGATAGATCAAAACGCTTAATTGGACTTTCACAAAGCACATACCTTGACAAAGTTTTGAAAAGGTTCAAAATGGATCAAGCAAAGAAAGGATTCTTGCCTGTGTTACAAGGTGTGAAGTTGAGTAAGACTCAATGCCCGACCACTGCAGAAGATAGAGATAAAATGAAAGAAGTTCCCTATGCTTCAGCCATAGGCTCTATCATGTATGCAATGCTGTGTACCCGACCTGATGTGTGCCTTGCTATAAGTCTAGCAGGGAGGTACCAAAGTAATCCAGGTGTGGAGCACTGGACAGCGGTCAAGAACATCCTGAAGTACCTAAAAAGGACCAAGGATATGTTTCTCATTTATGGAGGTGACAAAGAGCTCGTCATAAACGGTATGTCGATGCAAGTTTTGACACTGATCCGGACGATTCTAAATCGCAAACCGGATACGTGTTTATATTGAATGGTGGAGCTGTCAGTTGGTGCAGTTCTAAACAAAGCGTCATGGCGGGATCTACTTGTGAAGTGGAGTACATAGCTGCTTCGGAAGCAGCAAATGAAGGAGTCTGGATGAAGGAGTTCATATCCGATCTAGGTGTCATACCTAGTGCATCGGGTCCAATGAAAATCTTTTGTGATAATACTGGTGCAATTGCCTTAGCAAAGGAATCCAGATTTCACAAGAGAACCAAGCACATCAAGAGACGCTTCAACTCCATCCGGGATCTAGTCCAGGTGGGAGACATAGAGATTTGCAAGATACATACGGATCTAAATGTTGCAGACCCGTTGACTAAGCCTCTTCCACGAGCAAAACATGATCAGCACCAAGACTCCATGGATGTTAGAATCATTACTGTGTAATCTAGATTATTGACTCTAGTGCAGGTGGGAGACTGAAGGAAATATGCCCTAGAGGCAATAATAAAGTTATTATTTATTTCCTTATATCATGATAAATGTTTATTATTCATACTAGAATTGTATTAACCGGAAACATAATACTTGTGTGAATACATAGACAAACATAGTGTCACTAGTATGCCTCTACTTGACTAGCTCGTTAATCAAAGATGGTTATGTTTCCTGACCATAGACATGAGTTGTCATTTGATTAGCGGGATCACATCGTTAGGAGAAATGATGTGATTGACTTGACCCATTCCGTTAGCTTAGCACTTGATCGTTTAGTATGTTGCTATTGCTTTCTTCATGACTTATACATGTTCCTATGACTATGAGATTATGCAACTCCCATTTGCCGGAGGAACACTTTGGGTGCTACCAAACGTCCCAACGTAACTGGATGATTATAAAGGAGCATTACAGGTGTCTCCGAAGGTACATGTTGGGTTGGCGTATTTCGAGATTAGGATTTTTCACTCCGATTGTCGGAGAGGTATCTCTGGGCCCTCTCAGTAATACACATCACCTAAGCCTTGCAAGCACTGCAACTAATAAGTTGGTTGCGAGATGATGTATTACGGAACGAGTAAAGATTTGCCGGTAATGAGATTGAACTAGGTATTGAGATACCGACGATCGAATCTCGGGCAAGTAACATATCGATGACAAAGGGAACAACGTATGTTGTTATGCAGCCTGACCGATAAAGATCTTCGTAGAATATGTGGGAGCCAATATGAGCATCCAGGTTCCACTATTGGTTATTGACCGGAGACGTGTCTCGGTCATGTCTACATTGTTCTCGAACCCGTAGGGTCCGCACGCTTAAGGTTACGATGATAGTTTCATTATGAGTTTATATATTTTGATGTACCAAAGGTTGTTTGGAGTCCCGGATGTGATCACGGACATGACGAGGAGTCTTGAAATGGTCGAGACATAAAGATTGATATATTGGACGACTATATTCGGACACCGGAAGTGTTCCGGGTGATTTCGGAGAAAACCGGAGTGCCGGAGGGTTACCGGAACCCCCCCGGGAGATGTAATGGCCTTATGGGCCTTAGTGGAGAGAGAGAGGGGCGGCCAGGGTGGGCCGCGCGCCCCCTCCCCCTCTGGTCCGAATTGGACTAGGAGAGGTGGGGGGGGCGGCGCCCCCCTTTCCTTCTCCCTCTCCCCCTTCCTTTCCCCCCTCCTAGTAGGAGTAGGAAAGAGGGGAGTCCTACTCCTACTAGGAGGAGGACTCCTCCTCCTGGCGCGCCTAGCTAGGGCTGGTCGGCCTCCCCCTCCACTCCTTTATATACGGAGGTGGGGGGCACCCCATAGACACACAAGTTGATCTTCGTGATCGATCTCTTAGCCGTGTGCGGTGCCCCCCTTCACGATAATCCTCGATAATATTGTAGCGGTGCTTAGGAGAAGCCCTGCGACGGTAGAACATCAAGATCGTCACCACACCGTCGTGCTGACGGAACTCATCCCCGACACTTTGCTGGATCAGAGTCCGGGGATCGTCATCGAGCTGAACGTGTGCTCGAACTCGGAGGTGCCGTAGTTTCGGTGCTTGATCGGTCGGATCGGGAAGACGTACTACTACTTCCTCTACGTTGAGTCAACGCTTCCGTTGTCGGTCTACGAAGGTACGTAGACAACACTCTCCCCTCTCGTTGCTATGCATCACCATGATCTTGCGTGTGCGTAGGAAATTTTTTGAAATTACCACGTTCCCCAACATGAACTACTCCCTCCTCGTCATGGAGAGCACCGGGATGATGAAGATGGCCACCAGTGAGGGATCCCCCCCTCCGGCAGGGTGCCGAAACAGGGTCCTGATTGAATTTTGGTGGCTACAGAGGCTTGCGGCGGCGGAACTCCCGATCTATTTTGTTTTGGAAGTTTTAGGGTATATGGGTATATATGGGTGAAAGAAGTACGTCGGTGGAGCTTTGGGGGGCCCACGAGGCAGGGGGCGCGCCCTAGGGGGGTGGGCGCGCCCCCGCCCTCGTGGCCACCTCCCTTCTCTCCTGACTTGCACTCCAAGCTTTTCCGGTAGCTTTCCTTCCAAAAATAACTTCTCCAGTTGATTTCATTCCGTTTCGACTCCATTTGATATTCCTTTTCTTAGAAATACTGAAATAGGCAAAAAACAACAAATCTAGGCTGGGCCTCCGGTTAATAGGTTAGTCCCAAAAGTAATATAAAAGTGGAAAATAAAGCCCGATATTTCCCAAAACAGTAAATAATATAGCATGGAGCAATCAAAAATTATAGATACGTTGGAGACGTATCAGTCATTCCGACCGAAGAATCTGCTAAAGAAGTCATTCCAGAACATGAAGAACGTCATGCTGATGCACCTGAGGAAAATGACGCTGAAGAAAATGCTGGTCAAATTCCTCAATGACAACCAACTCATCCTCGCGTTGCAAATGAAGTGCAGATTGAGAAAATCATCAGCGACATTAACGTTCCAGGTCCTCCTACACGCTCAAGAGCTTCACATTTATCTAACTTTTGTGGGCATTTTGCTTTTGTCTCTATCTCAGAACCCACTAAGGTAGATGAAGCATTTCTGGAGCCTGAGTGGATTCAAGCTATGCAAGAGGAATTACATCAATTCGAGCTCAACAACGTCTGGGAACTGGTCAAACGTCCAGACTGATGGGCTGTGAAGATGCGAAGATTGAAGACTCCACCCGTATCCAGATGGGACTCTCCTTGGCGTGGAAGGCAAGCTCGGCAATTGAATACGAAGATTCTTTTCTCTGTAAACCAACCTTATGTAACCCTAGACCACCCCGGTGTCTATATAAACTAGAGGGTTAGGTCTGTAGAGCCGAAGACAGATAGCCATAGTCAAACAGGCTAGACTTCTAGGGTTTTAGCCATTACGATATCGTGGTAGATGAACTCTTGTAGTACCCATATTCATCAAGATCAATCAAGCATGAAGTAGGGTATTATCTCCATAGAGAGGGCCCGAACCTGGGTAAACATTGTGTCCCCTGTCTCCTGTTACCATCGACCTTAGATGCATAGTTCGGGACCCCCTACCCGAGATCCGCCGGTTTTGACACCGACATTGGTGCTTTCATTGGGAGTTCCACTATGAAGTCAAAGATAGGATCGATGGGTCGCCTTGTTCTCAAGGACAATATCACCTCCGGAGGAGCACTGGCCCCAGGCAAAACCCTCCGGCTGGGCGGCTTTACCATGACCGCCCATTCGGCCATTAAGCTGACGATGACCTCTCGGGTCATCAAAAATCCCCTTCGTATCGACTCCAAACACTCCAAGCAGATGGATCCGACGGAGCTTTCGTCTTTAACGAGCTCCTAGATCACATCGCCGCCCTAGGGGTCGCTACAGACTACGATCGAATTGGGCTTAAACCCGATCAGAGAGAAACAAATCTCCACCGATCACCTACCAGATAGCGGTAGTCGAGGAGCGAGACACCAACTCTTCCTCCATATTAAGGACGGACTGTGTCCGGATCTCCGACCTCGAAGAGCCGGACACCCACCTATGAAGAGATGCATCCTACCCTCCGAACATAGAATCGGACGACGGGCCTAAGAAGTCAGTGGATATCTCGGAGCCCGATCTGTTAATTTCAGAAGACCTTCAGACCCTGGATCCAAAATTGGGCCAGGGTTCGGATTTAAAACCACCCACCCACCCAAATATAAGCGCTCTCATGAGCATACAACAGCAGTCTCAGGAAACGGTCCACCACTTCTGGGCTAGATTCCTTCTTGTCAAAGACAAGATTAAAGATTGCAGCAACGTGGAAGCAATCTCAGCATTCCGCAACAATTGCATGGATGAAGGAATCCTCAACGCCATCAACCGCCATCACATATTACACTTCGCTGAATTGGCAACTATCGTACAGAAGTACAACGCAATGGAAAGCGCCTGGAAAACTCAGGCTGCCCGTTGGGAACCATCTGTCCCCACTCAACCCCTCGTTCAGGCGAAAAGGGCGCACCCTCGTGGCACGCCCGGTCCAATAATAAAGAAATATAAGCCCATTACGGGGCGTGGAACCGTTCTGGAAGGATGGCTCGATGGGCCATGCAAAATACATACAACACCGGATAACATACCAACCCACAACCTTAGAGCATGTTGGATACTCCGGCAAGTTGCCAAGAGCGGCGAGGATATCCTCACCAAGAACACCCCAGAACAACACCCCTCAGAAGACGACGACCCCGGAGTACTGACGGTCTTCGAGACATTCGCTTCAAACAACAAGCGCAAAAGGGCACTCCGCGAACTCGCCGAAGTCTGCCAAATTGCAGCAATAAACCCTTGGAACGACACGGCTATAACTTCTAATGCCAATGACGAACCCAAATATAGGACAGTCCGGGCACCAGCCGCCTTGGTCCTCAGTCCAATCGTGGACGGCTTTCGGCTCGCCAAGGTTCTCATGGACGATGGCAGCGGACTAAAACTCATCTATGAGGATACACTCCACAAAATGGAAATAGACAGGAGCCGCATCGAGCAAAGCAGCACAACCTTCTGAGGAATCATTCCCAGTCGGGAGGCGCGGTGTGTGGGAAAAATCACACTTGACGTGGTATTTAGCACACCGGAGAATTATCAGTCCAAAGAGATAACCTTCCAAGTGCCCCCTTTCAACAGTGGATATCACACCCTCTTGGAGTGAGAGGCATTTACATGCTTCCAAGCTATACCTTGCTACCTCTTGAGCATTGCGTTGGTTTTCCCTTGAAGAGGAAAGGGTGATGCAGCAAAGTAGCGTAAGTATTTCCCTCAGTTTTTTAGAACCAATGTATCAATCCAGTAGGAGGCCACACGCAAGTCCCTTGTACCTACACAAACAAATAAGAACCTTGCAACCAACGTGATAAAGGGGTTGTCAATCCCTTCAGGGCCACTTGCAAAAGTGAGATCTGATAGAGATGATAAGATAATATTTTTGGTATTTTTATGATAAAGATTAAAAGTAAAGATTGCAAAGTAAACAAAGATAGAAATAGCTTGTTGACGGGAGATTAATAGGATGGAAAATAGAACCGGGGGCCATAGGTTTCACTAGTGGCTTCTCTCAAGATAGCATAAGTATTACGGTGGGTGAACGAATTACCGTCGAGCAATTGATAGAAAAGTGCATAATTATGAGAATATCTAGGTATGATCATGTATATAGGCATCACGTCCGTGACAAGTAGACCGACTCCTGCCTGCATCTACTACTATTACCCCACACATCGACCGCTATCCAGCATGCATCTAGAGTATTAAGTTCATAAGAATGGAGTAACGCTTTAAGCAAGATGACATGATGTAGAGGGATAAACTCATGCAATATGATATAAACCCCATCCTTTTATCCTCGATGGAAAGAATACAATACGTGTCGTTTCCCCTACTGTCACTGGGATCGAGCACCGCAAGATTGAACCCAAAGCTAAGCACTTCTCCCATTGCAAGAAAGATCAATCTAGTAGGCCAAACCAAATTGATAATTCGAAGAGACTTGCAAAGATAACCAATCATACATAAAAGAATTCAGAGAAGATTCAAATATTGTTCATAGATAATCTTGATCATAAACCCACAATTCATCGGATCTCGACAAACACACCGCAAAAGAAGATTACATCGAATAGATCTCCAAGAGAATCAAGGAGAACTTTGTATTGAGATCCAAAGAGAGAGAAGAAGCCATCTAGCTAATAACTATGGACCCGAAGGTCTGAGGTAAACTACTCACATCATCAGAGAGGCTAAGGTGTTGATGTAGAATCCCTCCGTGATCAATGCCCCCTTCGGTGGAGCACCGGAAAAGGCCCCAAGATGGGATCTCACGGGTACAGAAGGTTGCGGCGGTGGAATTAGGTTTTCGTGGTGCTCCCCGATGGTTTGGGGGTACATAGGTATATATAGGAGGAAGAAGTAGGTCGGTGGAGCCACGAGGGGCCCACGAGGGTGGAGGGCGCGCCCAGGGGGTAGGCGCGCCCCTGCCTCGTGGCCTCCTCGATGATTTCTTGACGTCCACTACAAGTCCTCTGGATCACGTTTGTTCCAAAAATAACTCTCCTGAAGGTTTCATTCCATTTGGACTCCGTTTGATATTCCTTTTCTGCGAAACACTGAAATAGGCAAAAAACAACAATTTGGGCTGGGCCTCCGGTTAATAGGTTAGTCCCAAAAATAATATAAAAGTGTATAAATAAGTCCATTAAACATCCAAAACATAATATATAATAGCATGGAGCAATCAAAAATTATAGATACGTTGGAGACGTATCAAGCATCCCCAAGCTTAATTCATGCTTGTCCTCGAGTAGGTAAATGATAAAAACAGAATTTTGATGTGGAATGCTACTTAGCATATTCTTCAATGTATTTCTCTCTATTGTGGCATGAATGTTCAGATCCGAAAGATTCAAGATAAAAGTTTAATATTAACATGAAAATAATAATACTTCAAGCATACTAACAAAGCAATCATGTCTTCTCAAAATAACATGGCCAAAGAAAGTTATCCCTACAAAATCATATAGTCTGGCTATGCTCTATCTTCACCACACAAAGTATTTAAATCATGCACAACCCCGATGACAAGCCAAGCAATTGTTTCATACTTTTGATGTTCTCAAACTTTTTCGATCTTCACGCAATATATGAGCGTGAGCTATGGGCATAGCACTATCGGTGGAATAGAATGGTGGTTGTGGAGAAGACAAAAAGGAGAGGATAGTCTCACATCAACTAGGCGTATCAACGGGCTATGGAGATGCCCATCAATAGATATCAATGTGAGTGAGTAGGGATTGCCATGCAACAGATGCACTAGAGCTATAAGTGTATGAAAGCTCAACAAAAGAAACTAAGTGGGTGTGCATCCAACTCGCTTGCTCACGAAGACCTAGGGCATTTTTGAGGAAGCCCATCATTGGAATATACAAGCCAAGTTCTATAATGTAAAATTCGCACTAGTATATGAAAATGATAACATAGGAGACTCTCTATCATGAAGATCATGGTGCTACTTTGAAGCACAAGTGTGGAAAAAGGATAGTAACATTGTCCCTTCTCTCTTTTTCTCTCCTTATTTTTTTCTCTTTTTTTATTTGGGCCTTCTTTTTGGCCTCTTTTTTTTGTCCGGAGTCTCATCCCGACTTATGGGGGAATCATAGTCTCCATCATCCTTTCCTCACATGGGACAATGCTCTAATAATGATCATCACACTTTATTTACTTACAACTCAATAATTACAACTCAATACTTAGAACAAAATATGACTCTATGTGAATGCCTCTGGCGGTGTACCGGGATATGCAATGAATCAAGAGTGACATGTATGAAAGAATTATGAAGGTGGCTTTGCCACAAATACGATGTCAACTACATGATCATGCAAAGCAATATGACAATGATGAAGCGTGTCATAATAAATGGAACGGTGGTAAGTTGCATGGCAATATATCTCGGAATGGCTATGGAAATGCCATAATAGGTAGGTATGGTGGCTGTTTTGAGGAAGGTATATGGTGGGTATATGATACCGGCGAAAGGTGCACGGTATTAAAGAGGCTAGCAATGGTGGAAGGATGAGAGTGCGTATAATCTCTGAGTGGCTTCGAAAGTAGTGTTAGGTGTGAAGGCAGCTTGGGAACTGGCCAATTCCGGAGCAAACGAACGAGTAACTCATTGAGATGCTGGTACAGTTGAAGCGGATGCTGCAGCTGGTGGAGCAGGTGATACTGTGTTTGTAGATTTAGCCGGTGGACTTGGACCTTCTACTGCACTATAAGTACTAGCAGAATCTGGAGGGCAGATCCTTTTCCGTTTCACCTGATGAGTAACACCACTCCCTACTATATTATTTTCCTTGCTCTTTTTTGACTTTGCCATGTCAAGCCGTACCCACAACACAAAAGAATAAAATCGCTCTTCAGAACTCATTGATGCATGATACAGACAAGCAATACTTTGATGTAAGACAACCGTATGAGGATGGAATATGTAAGAAAAACAGGACGGCATGACATATTCACAGCTACGATGTGTAAACTAAGCAGAAGGATTTTCAAGAAAATAGAAGTAATGCAAGCTAGACACCATATGAAAGATGCAACCAATATTACTCTGCCAAGTTAAAAGTGTCTTGTCATAAGTGGAAATTCAAAAAATTAGAAGCAATACAACGTAGAAATCAATGCAAGATGCAACCTTTATCAAACTGCCATGTTAAAAGTGTCCAATCATGAGTGACTGATGCGGGATACACAACAACAATACTTTGATGTAAGAACATGGTATGATAGATAGATGCAGTGTATTCTAGACACATAACGCCATGTCATATGCACATGTATAACGTATGAACTCAACATGTGCAATTTAATCAAAATAGAAGAAATACAGGCTAGACAACATATGCAACATGAAACCAATTATCACACCGTCAACTTAGAGCAAGCACCTGCGATGGTGGAGTACGGGAGATGAACTCATCATGTGGACTTGGGACTTCAACTTCATTAGCAGTAGCAGTGGAAAATCTAGAGAGTCTCTGTTTGCGTCGGTGCAGAGAACCACCAACATCCCCTAACTTACTCTTTTCCTTCCCATTCTCTGATATTGCCTTACGAAGTCAAAACCACAAGAATATGAATAAAATTAGCTCTGCATAACTGGTTGATGCATGATACAGATGAACACTACTTTGATGTAAGGCAAGCGCAGGATAGGAGGATGGAATATATACAAAAAAGACAGCGTTTCATATTCACACGTACGATAGGAGGATTGAATATGTATGAAAAAACAATAAGCGGAAGGCATTTCAACAAAATTAGAAGAAATGAAAGCTAGGCACCATATGAACATGCAACCAATATCACTCTATCAGGTAAAAAGTGTCTCGTCGTAAGTGCCATTTCAAGAAATTAGAAGCAGTACAAGCTAGAAGACAATGCAAGATGCAACCTACATCACAATCCCAAGTTAAATGTGTCTTATGGGTAAGTGATCGTTGCAGGTATAAGTTGTAAGCTACGCAGATGCAATTCAACATAATCAGAAGCAATACAAACTAGACATCATACGGAAAATGCAACCACATATAACAGTTCCAAGTTAGAGCAAGCACCTGTGATGGTGGAGTAGGGGAGATGTGCTCATTGTCGGCGTTCTAGGAATGGGGGTCCCCAGACTTGCCTGCCTGCGGCGTGGTTCAAGAGGGGGCCCAGCGCGGCCCATCTTGATCAACTCAGGCTCAAGACCCTCGCGAGGGGCCAAGCCTCACGGGGCGGACGACAGGAAGCTTCCTTAGAGGCAGCCTCATCAGGCAGGCTCGCGAGGAGGCGGAGAGATCAAGGCAGGGGTACCTCATGAGGAGCCCGTGACGCAAGCCATGACGATCGAGACCAGGCGCGCGCCGGCCTGCGCAGTGTCCTTGTATCCCTTTCGGTGCAAAGGGGGCAAGCACAAGCCAAGGCATCAGGAAAAGGTTACCATTCCGGTGCAACAAGACCAAGACCAGCCGAGCGGCAGGACGGAGGTCACCGTGGAGCCCAAGACGGCGTCACCACCAGTGCTTTTGGTAGCCGAAGACACCCTTTGGTCAGGATAACTTGTACTAGATGTTCCCCTTCAAAATGGCCAATTGTTGGCGTCCTTCCCGCTCAATATTTGGGGAGAGGCCCAGGGCCTCTATAAATAGGGCTAGCCACCACAAAGTAGAGGTGACCCGACCAAAATCTGACTAGATCAGACAGAGCCCTACCAGAGAGAGAAAGAGAGAGGCGATCGAACTCACCCAAGTAGTTCATCGCACCAGTTCAAGAACACCCCTCGCGAGGCTGTTCTTCCTCTGTACTGTTCATCTTCAGCCCCTGAGGCAATCCACCACACCACACACTGGAGTAGGGTATTACACCACAACGGTGGCCCGAACCAGTATAAATCTCGTGTCCTTTGTGTTGTTCATCATTTCCAGCTTAGATCGCACGAGGAGATCAGACGTAGATCGGTAGGGGAGAGATCTCCGCGCGCACCCCAGTGTTCGAACCTCAAGGGTCTGCTGGAACCCGAAATCTGACATTTGGCGCGCCAGGTAGGGGTGCGCCGAAATCTTTCTTCCGCTGTTCGCGTGTGATCTTCCGTCGAGTCCATGGCTGACGCTCGTTGGGCTTGCGCCGAGCGCCAGGCTGCTCTCGCCACCCGCGTCGCCTAGACGGCGCCTGTTGGCGGACACCCTCGTCGTTCCCTGTCGCCTGCCGCCAACGCCGCCACTGGCCCGACGGGGAATGAGCAGCATGCCTCATCCCAGCATCCTTCGGTGCGGCGGGATGGCCGCACCGCCACCCCGTCGCTGACTCCAGGTGGTTCGTCGTCCCACGCCCGTCGCGCCCCCACATATGCGCACGCCGCGCTTCTCCTGGCAAGAGAGCTCCTGCACTACCGCCCCGTCGACGACCTCTACGAGGACTGGCTCGCCCGCATCACCGAGCTCGTCAGCGCCGCAGGGGGCTCCCCCTTGCCATCCCTCTCGATGCCTCGCCCTCCATTCCGCGCAAGGGGCGAGGACCAGGAGGTGCCTCCGCCACCTCCTCCCCAAGAAGGCGCCTTGGCTCCAAGGCGCATGGTCCCAGGGCGAGATCCTCCATGTCCGGCGCCTGCACGGCAAGAAGGGAGCTGCCAGGAGATCCCTCGCCCCCAAGAAGGTGCTCGCGCGCTCCCAGCGCCGGCGCGCCAAGATCGCGTCCCTCCGCCTCCACGCCAAGACCCCGCGCTGCTCCAAGTGGCGGCACGTGGTAATCCCCAGGAGCAAGCCCAGCACCAGCAAAGGGCGCCGGTGGCCATAGCAGGCTGCCGCGCCTTCACCCCCGAGCTACGCGGGGTCGCATGGCCAGGCAAGTTCAAGCCCGACCTGCCCCCTCGCTACGATGGCATGGCGGACCCCGCGGAATACCTGCAGCTTTACGATCTGGGCATCAAAGCGGCCAACGGAGACGAAAAGATCATGGCGAATTGGTTTCCCATGGCGCTCAAGGACGGCGCCCGCACCTGGCTCCTGAACCTGGCTCCCGGCACGATCTCCTCCTGGGACGAGATGCGCACCCGCTTCATCGCCAACTTCCAGGGCACTCGCGACCGGCCCCCGGTCATGATCGACTTGCGTCGCATCAAGCAACAGCCAGGGGAAACCCTGCAGAAGTACATCCAGCGCTTCAACAACGCTCGCCTCAAGATCCCCAAGGTGACTGATGAAGGAGGAGCTGGCGATCCATGAAGACCTGTGCACATCCCTGGAGCTGTTCAACTTGGCGACCAAGTGTGCCAGGGCTGAGGAAGGGCGCCTCTCCCTCCTCGAGCTCGCGGCAGCCGATCTAGAAGAGGAGAAGCTCAAGGACAAGGACGTGAAGCGCAAGGGGGCTGTCGTGCTTGCAGCGGAACCAGACACCAAGCGAGGCAGGGATCAGCCTGAGTCATCCAAGGGCAGCCGATACTGCGTGTACCACGACCTCCACACCCACAACACCAATGAATGTCAAGAGATCAGGGCCGTGCGAGATGGGCGAGTCGGCCTACGCCCCGAGCGCAACGACAGGGGCTATGGTCGAGGAGGAGGAAGAGGTGGCGGACGATGGGAAGACCGTGGCCCTCGCCAAGGGTGGCGTGACCGACCTCGCAAGGATCGCTGGCAGGACCAGCCTCGCGAGGGAGGCTGGAGGGATCAGCCTCGTGAGGATCGTCCCCACGGCAACGCCGGCCTTCCTCCTTTGCCACCACCACCAAGGAGGAACGAAGACCAACATCAAGACGATGGGGCTGGGGGCTTCCATGAGCCGCGCGCAATCACTTGCATCTTGGGTGGCGCTCAGGCCCCAGCCTCACAGCGCAACTTCAAGCAGTTTGTTCGCGAGGTGAATGCAGTCCTCCCCAAGCTTGAGGCCACACGCCCTCTCAGGTGGTCTACGTGCGCTATCACGTTCAGCTTAGCGGATCAGCTCAAGTGCGCGGCAACGGCCGGAGTCCTCCCGATGCTTTGCTCCCCAGTCATCAGCAATGTGCAGGTCACCAGGACCCTCATCGATGGCGGAGCAGGGCTCAACGTCCTGTCCGTCGAAACGTTTGACAATCTTCAAGTGTCGTACGATCAGCTTCAGCCGACCAAGCCTTTCTCAGGAGTCACTGATGGTTCCACTGTTCCAATAGGGCAGGTTCGCCTTCTAGTCACCTTCAGGCAGCGCAACAACTACCACACCGAGCTCATCGACTCCGACGTCGCTCACATTCGCCTGCCGTACAACGCCATCCTCGGGTATCCGGCTCTAGCCAAGTTCATGGTAGTGACTCACCATGGCTACAATGTCCTCAAGATGCCAGGAAGCGGTGGAGTCATTACCGTACCCTGTGAAGAAAGGGACGCAGTGTGTTCGCTTGAGCGCGCGTTCCAAGCCACAGCAATCGAAGACCCAGATCACAGGAGCGGGAGACTTCCCGAGGCGACCCCCAAGAAGAAGAAGGCTTCGCCTAGCTCAAGCTACAAGGAGGCAGGCGCCTCCGGAGGTGTCGTGTCAGGGTTCGCGCCCGATCAGGGAGCGCCACCCTCTCACGCATAGGAAGGCGCGCCCGGCGCCCTCCTCAGGTAGGGCTCGGGGGCTTTTTCTTGGAGAGCCACTGACTTTGCCAAGGTCGCGAGGGAGGCGCTCGGGCACCACTTGGAGGGGTGCTTCCAGGCACATTTCCCTTAGGAAGATACAAGGCAAGGAAGACCAAACCCTCAGGAGTTCATCGCAAGGAATACCCAGGAGCTACAGGATTCGAGAGTCATGCGCGGCAGCCGCCGCTTGCCCGCCGTGGCCCCACATCCAGGCAAGGATGGTGGGCTGCGCGTCTGCATCGACGTACCAGGGCTCAACCGAGCCGTGTCTCAGGAGCGCCTCTGGCCTTCGCACGTGGGGCGCTGCGAGGGGCCACCTCACAGCTACGTTCGCATGCCATTCGGCCTGCCGAACACGGCCGCCACTCATCAGCGCCTGCTGAGGAGCATTCTGGAGGCTCAGGAGGTCAGGCATCGCGCGGTCCTGGCGCAGCTGGAGATGGCCCTCGAAGACCCACCTGTGCCCCTGGAGCCTCCCGAGGCTCCTGGGCCAGGGGGCTCGCGAGGACCGACGCCTTCACCGCGCATCACCAGCTTCTTCAGCGTCACTTCATCCTCGACGGCACTAGGTGACATCTTTCTAAGTTCCATTTTTAGCTGGGAGCGCCCACAAGGCCGCATCATTCCCAGGCCGCGTGGATCCGTCCCCGCGGCATGTATCCGTTTTGCTTATGCTCTTTACCTACCTTGTTAGGGGTGCTCCTCGGGCTGCATCATCCTCAAGCTGCTCGGGTCCGACCCAACGACGTTTGCTTTTCCTGCATCTACCTGAATGAATTTACTCTTTCCCATGATTGTCACCTGTTGCTTATCGCGGACTTCTCCGCTCTCATGCAAAGCGCTTGCACGTTAAAAGGGGGGGTACCTGAGCATCGCGACTCATGGGCTCCTACTGGCTCTCCAGCCCTCACCCCTGGCCTTGACCCACGGCATCGCGACCTGTCATACCAGCGGCGGCTGAGCTCGCTCGAGGGCCGGGACCTGAGGACGTAGAGCATTTGCATTCTAACCACCCTGCAGGAACACACCATTGATAAAGGCCCAGAGCCAGGCGCAACCCGCCTTGAGGTAGGGCCTCGTGAGTCCCGTGCTGGCTCACGAGTGCCCAGATACACCTCTCCTAGCCCTACCGTGCCGGCCACGTGTCAGGGCGGGGCTGTACACGCCCCGGGGGCTCCTCCCGGAGGGGATCCCCCTCCCATGCACCAGTGGAAACACCATGCTCCGCGTTGGCTGACGACACTTCCGAGGAGCGGCTATGCCTGTACACATACAGAAGCACTATGCTCCGCGCTGGTGATAAACAACTGAGGGCGGCCCATGGCCGTACCAAGCTCAGGGAGCCCAGTGCTCAGTGTCCGGCACCGTCGCAACGCCTCCCCTCAGGAGCACCGCGCGAGGGGCTGGACACGGGGGCTACGCCCGGGCCTCGCCCGAGCGCATGCCACCCAGCCAGGTCCCTCGGACCTGGTCGTCGCGTGCCCTCCCCGAGCGGAGCCAAGGTATGAAGACCCGTTTGAGCGTCAAGGGGGACTCCTGAGCATCGCGACTCAGGAGCCTAACTGGTCACATAGCCCCTCACTCCTTAGTCCCGTCCTGGTTTCCGGTCGGGGCTAACGCTAGGTGAGGTACGCGCGGGGCCGGCCCCTGCCGACGCAGAATGATCAATCCACTCCTCACTCCCCCTTCCCTACTTGTTGCTTGCGTGTCAAGGGGGACTCTTGAGCATTGCGACTCAGGAGCCTAACTTGCCATGTAGCCCCTCACTCCTTAGTCCCGTCCTGGTTTCCGGTCGGGGCTAACGCTGGGTGAGGTACGCGCGGGGCCGGGCCCTGCCGACGTAGAGCGCAAGCAAGTAGGAGAGGAAAATGCAAATTCCAGGAAATTCAAAGCAAATATTACAAGCCATAGATTGTTTCGCAACGCCAAACACAAGTTTAAACGCCTCCACGAGGCATGGTGCATGTTGCAGGGATAAAAACAGGATAGAAGCTGCGAAGGGATCACTCTCCAGTGGCGTCACCGCCTGTGGTGGAGTCATGTTGGGCGACTCTGCCTCCTGAGGCTGAGGAGCTGGCGGCACCGCGCCCGGGCAAGATGCTGAAGGAGTGGAACTTCCCCAGCAAAACCTCGGCTCGGCCTTTCACGGCCTCAGCGGCAGCGGTGGCACGGTCGCCGCTCATGGGCTCCAACAGGCTGTCGAGACGTTGGGGTCGCGTAGATAGACGTGGTTGAGGACATGCATCAGCGCCGCGGAAGACAGAGCACGCGCCTCGGCCTCGACTGTGGGGCCAAGGCCGTCCGCGACATCTTCAAGCGCATCGACCAGGAAGGAGAGCAGCTTGGCGGGGCCGTCCTCCGCACCAGCCAACGGCTCCTCCAAGCCGCTCTCGTAAAGCGTCTTCAGTATGGCGCGAGCCTTCTTCTCCAGCTTCGCGAAGGCCACCCGATCCTCCGCCAGGACCTTCGCCTTGGCGTCCAGCTCGGTCCTCTCCACCTTCAGTGACTACTCCAGCATCTCCAATCGGCCCTGGCGGTCATCAAGCTTGGCGTCCCGGTCCTTGACGGTAGCCTCCCGAGCCTTCATCTCCTTCTCCTTCTCCTGGCGGCCGTGCACCTCCTTGGCGAGCTCGTCGCGCAGACCTTGCAGCTCGACCTCCAGTGCCTTGCAGCGGCTCTGGGCGGCCGCAGCGTCGCCCAGGGCAGCGTCGCGAGCGGCCTTGGCTTGGCTGGCGGCCTACTTCTCCCCATCGGAGGCCGACACGGCCTGGCTTAGCGCTGCTCAGATGGAGGCGGCAGACCGAGCCCAGCCAGAAACTTGCTCCAGGCACCCGACCACTAGGCGAGGGTCCGCGCTCAGAAGATCCTCCCGCAGCTGGCTCAGTTCGTTGGCGGCTTGGTCCAGGACGGCGGCAGAGGGAGCAGAAGAAACAGGAACCAGTGGAGCGGGCGGAGAGGACGGCAGCGTGATCACGACTTGGAAAGGAGGAACCCCCTGGGCCTTGGCTGCCCCAGCCGCAGCGCCAAGCGCAGTCGACTCCAGGGTCAGCGGGGCCACGGGGGCTGACTTCTCACCAAGGTGTCCCAGTTGGCCTCGCGAAGATGATCAGGCAGGGGAGGCGCAAGCCTCGCCGTCCTCTTCCCCAACAGATGAAGGTGCCGCCCCGATAGGTGGACTTGCCCCAAGCAGGGCCCAGAAGCCCCTCTCAACTTCTTCGCAGCGAGCGCCGTCCTAGCAAAAGAATACGGACATCAAGCCTCGGCGGCAGAAACCAAGCAAAGCACGAATCAAGCACTTACTGGTCGTCGTTCGTGGACTCAAGAAACCTCCGGCCGAACTTGAAGCCCGAAAGCCTGCAGCTGGGTTCGGCCTTGGGAGGCCTGGAAGCAGAAGGCACGTCAGGAGGGCCAGAGCTGGCCCCGGACCGCTCAGGGACCAGAGCAGACCCTGGGGGAACCAGGCTCGACCTTCCCCTCTTTGTGATCAAGGGAGAATCCTCCCCTCCTCGCCCGGCGCCGGCCTCATCGTCGTCCGGCATGGAGCGGAGGGCCTGGGTCCTGCGCTGAGGGAAGGACTCCCTCGACTCCTCGCCAGTCGCTTCAGAGTCGGACTCTTCCTCCTCCGCCTCTTCTTCCCCCTTACTCCCGCTGGAGCTGCCGAAGGACACGTGCACCATCGCCAGCGTCGCCAGATCCTCGAGAGCCTCCATGGGCACCAGTCCCTCACCATTGAAGGTGGGCATGGCGTTCACCACCTGCTCCCAGTCGTCGCGAAGGAACAGGGGGACGGGGGCGCCCGCCGGGCTCGCCACGTCTCCCCCAACCAAGGATTGGAGGGCCGCGACCAGATTCTTGCCAGTCAGGGCCTCGGAGCTCAGGCGCAGGGCGGCGTCCGCTTCTCCAAGCCTCCACAGTGGGAGCGAGTGCTCCTGGAGTGGAGCCACCCGGTGCTCCAAGAACTCCCTCAGGAGCGTGGCCCCGGTCAACTTCGCCGCCCCCAAGTTGCTTGGCCCTAGGTCCGTGTTCATCCTCTTCAGCACCGCCTTCGCACGGGGCCGACGAGCTCCGCGCGGGACCATGCGTTAACAGCCTTGGGTTGCCCCGTGGGCAACACCAGTCGGGGGTGGATGCGCCCGACGTCCGCCATGATCCACTTGCTCCGGAAGCCTTCAATCCTCTTCCCAGGCTTCGAGATAGAATTGGAGTTGGAGTACGCGATGAAGCTCGCGCACGCGGAGACATGGGCGCCAGAAACCCGGAGGGAGAAATAGTGGCGCAGCAAGGCCACTGAGGGCTCTACCCCAACGTGAGCCTCGCAATAGTAAGCAAAAATCGCCAGGAGAAGAACAGAGTTGGGATGGAGATGCAGAGCCTGCAAGTTGTATTGGCGGAGAACAGCAAAGAAGAACTCAGAGAAAGGAGGCAACAGACCGGCGATGATGGCGCTCACGAAGAGTGGGTAGAAGGTGCTCCCCTTTCCCTCAGGCTGGTCGGAGCCGGCCTTGAGCACGGTCGCCCCCTAGCGGCCCTGCGCCACCGTCATTAGGCGCGTGAGGGCGAGATTCTTCTCCGACAGGTTCGGGGAATCCAGAGCCGGCGAGTACCAGGCCTCGGTCGAAGACTTGCGAGGCGCCATGGCGTACCAGAGGAGAAGGATTGAGACAGATCTGGAGGATTTCGGGAGCAGGAAGGAGAAGAGCGAGAAAGGGGATCTGGGGCGAGACGGACGAAAACAAAGCAAGTAAGTCTGGCCCGGGCACCTCTTTTGTCAGATGGATAGTTGCCGAGGCGTCGTGGGAAGCGCAGACGCCCACGTCCAATCAATCGCCACGCGGCGCCCAAGGCCGCAGGCTATTGGGGCCCGCGGCGCTTCGCGCTTGCCCCTTCGCTTCTCTGCTAAGCCAAGCCCGGGCGCGCCTTGGGCCCGGGGGCTACTGTCGGTGTTCTGGGAACGGGGGTCCCCAGACTTGCCTGCCTGCGGCCTGCGGCGTGGCTCAAGAGGGGCCCAGCGCGGCCAATCTTCATCAACTTAGGCTCAAGACCCTCGCGAGGGGCCAAGCCTCGCGGGGCGGACGATAGGAAGCTTCCTCAGAGGCAGCCTCATCAGGCAGGCTCGCGAGGAGGTGGAGAGATCAAGGCAGGGGTACCTCGCGAGGAGCCCATGACGCAAGCCATGACGATCGAGACCAGGCGGGCGCCAGGCGGGCGCCGGCCTGTGCAGTGTCCTTGTTTCCCTTTCGGTGCAAAGGGGGCAAGCACAGGCCAAGGCATCAGGTAAAGGTTACCATTCCGGTGCAACGAGACCAAGACCAGCCGAGCGGCAGGATGGAGGTCACCGTGGAGCCCAAGACGGCGTCACCACCAGTGCTTTTGGTAGCCGAAGACCACCTTTGGTCAGGATAACTTGTACTAGATGTTCCCCTTCAAAATGGCCAATTGTTGGCGCCCTTCCCGCTCAATATTTGGGGAGAGGCCCAGGGCCTCTATAATAGGGCTAGCCACCACAGAGTAGAGGCGACCTGACCAAAATCTGACCAGATCAGACAGAGCCCTACCAGGGAGAGAAAGAGAGAGGCGATTGAACTCACCCAAGCAGTTCATCGCACCAGTTCAGGAACACCCCTCGCGAGGCTGTTCTTCCTCTGTACTGTTCATCTTCAGCCCCTGAGGCAATCCACCACACCCACACTGGAGTAGGGTATTACACCACAACGGTGGCCCGAACCAGTATAAATCTCGTGTCCTTTGTGTTGTTCATCATTTCTAGCTTAGATCGCACGAGGAGATCAGACGTAGATCGGTAGGGGAGAGATCTCCATGCGCACCCCAGTTTTTGAACGTCAAGGGTCTGCCGGAACCTGAAATCCAACACTCATCATGTACACGTATGTTCTAGAAACAGGGACACGTGTCATATTCACAGGCATTATGTGTAAAGTAAGCAGATGCAATTCAACAAAGTTAGAAGCAATACAAGATAGACATCATACACAAGATGCAACCACATATAATAGTGCCAAGTTAGACAAAGACCTGTTGTTGAGGCATATCTCTCTCGATGTGGTTTTGATGATTGATGACAACATGTTTGCGGACTAATCGTGTGCCTTGAGCATTTCAGAGATCCATCTTTGGCACGAGACGATTTCTTTCCCTCGGAGTGTCATTCTAGACGGTGTAGCTCTTTCGTTTCTTTTTCGGTGGACTAGTTTTGTAGAGGGCACCGTACTATCAAGAGGGGGTCCGCTTTGGTAAGGCTAGGGTGGAATCAACACGTACACATCCTTTTCACACCCTCTGAGCCTTTCCACTTCAATGGAGAGCTCTTCCCTCCTTCTTTGGGCTTTGTCTGGTCCCAGTGGTAGTACCGCGGTACCCAGCGGTAGTACCGCTTAGGGGTCACAGGCGGCAGTACCGCTCCGCAACGGTAGTACCGCCGGTGGGTCCTCAGCCGTAGTACTGCTGCGGTACCAGGCCCCTACCACGTCGATTCGAGGGGGTCGATTCTTGTGTCGGATTGTGTGGTACTTTGCAGCGGCAGCACCGCTCATGAGCGGTAGTACCGCCCTACCACCGCGACAGTATTGCTCGGGTCCCTTTCTCCCCTGCCTTCCAGACTGCGCGGCAGTACCGCCAGGGGGAGCAGTAGTACCGCTGAGGCCAGCGGTAGTACCGCTGCCTCCTGCGGTAGTACCGCCCTCTGCGGGGCTGCTTTGGGGGGTAACGGTTGGATTGTTCCCCCCACTATATAAGGGGGTCTTCTTCCCCAAAGTTGACCTACCTCTTCCCCCAAAAGCTCCATTGTTGCTCCAAGCTCCATTTTCGCCCGATCTCTCTCCCTAGCCAATCAAACTTGTTGATTTGCTCGGGATTGGTTGAGAAGGCCTCGATCTACACTTCCACCAAGAGAAATTTGATTCCCCCAACGAATCCCTAGCGGATCTTGTTACTCTTGGGTGTTTGAGCACCCTAGACGGTTGAGGTCACCGTGGAGCCATAGTCCATTGTGGTGAAGCTTCGTGGTGTCGTTGGGAGCCTCCAATTAAGTTGTGGAGATTGCCCCAACCTTGTTTGTAAAGGTTCAGTTGCCACCTCCAAGGGCACCAATAGTGGAATCACGGCATCTCGCATTGTGTGAGGGCGTGAGGAGAATATGGTGGCCCTAGTGGCTTCTTGGGGAGCATTGTGCCTCCACACCGCTCTAACAGAGACGTACTTCCCCTCAAAAGGAAGGAACTTCGGTAACACATCCTCGTCTCCACCGGCTCCACTTTTGGTTATCTCATCCCTTTACTTGTGCAAGCTTATTTGTGTTATATCCTTTGCTTGCTTGTGGGGTTATGGTTGTTGCATCATATAGGTTGTCCACCTAGTTGCATATCTAGACAACTTACTTTGATGCAAAGTTTAATTTGATAAAGAAAAGCTAAAAATTGTTAGTTGCCTATTCACCCCCCTCTAGTCAACCATATCGATCCTTTCAATTGGTATTAGAGCTTCGTCTCTTTATTAAGGACTTTGCCTTCCGAAGAGTATGGTTGACACTGTAGACGCAGCGGAGGAGCACTCCGGTGTGAATCCAATCTCATCTACGGCCGATGGGGAAACCTCGATCTCTCGTGAGGAATTCAATGTGGCTTTGGACACATTGAAGACCTCCATGACGACCGAGGTTGAAAGCATGTTTAATAAATTCATAGAAGGGATTAAACTTTCCACCGCACCGTTGAAAGTGGGTGATGCTGCTAACAAGGTGACGGATGCTAACCCCGACAAGGGGGAAGCTACTAGTGAGAAAGCTCCTTATTCTAGTGGTAAGAATGGCATCGGCATCTTTGCCCATGTGGAACCTCCACCCGTTTATGGTGGACCGATTCCTTCTACTCACTTGAATCATGCCGGTCCTCCCCCCAAGATTGATAAAAGGGAGGACTTTGATTCTTGGGTATATCGTTTTAAGCGTCATTTAAATCATGTGAATACTAATCTTTGGAGAATCATTGAGGAAGGGTTTTATCCACACGACCGAAGCAACTTCACTCCTAGAGAAGCCGCGGATAATCAATTCAATGAGAGTGCTCTCTTCATCATCCAAGATGCAATTCCACCAAAAGATCTTCCTCACCTCTGGCCCTACGCCATGGCCAAAGATGCATGGCTCCAAGTTGTGTCCCTCTATCGAGGAAGCGCAAGCATTCAATGCTCCAACTATGAAGTGGTGCAAGATGAAGCCGGCGAGTTTGCAATGAAAGAGGATGAAGAACCTCATGAGCTTTATCGGAGAGTAACCAAACTTGTGGTTTCACTCCGAGATCATGGGAGCAAGGACACGGATGACAATTGGATCAAGCAAAAATTCCTCAAGGCAATGATGCCTTACCACAAGGCCATGTCCTCCATCATTCTCAAAGGCCGGACTTCCACACCTTGACCTCAAGTGAGGTGTTGGATGAGTTGGCGGCAATGAGCATATTGGACAAGACCGCCGACAATGCGGTACTTCGCTCACAAAGAGCAAAGAAGCCCAACCTTGCATTGAAGGCCAAGGTTTGTGTTGAAGAAGAGGAAGATGAGGAGAGCAACCCTGAAGACACAAAGTATGACTATCATGAACACATGGCCCTTGCTTCTAGGCAATTTTGGAACAAGAAGAACTCAAGACCCAACTTCAACAAGAGCAACTCAAGTGGCGCTAAGGTCAAGCAACGTGTGAGAACTTGCTATAATTGTGGCAATGTGAGTCACTTTGTTGCGGAGTGCCCTTATGAGAAGAGGGAAGACAATGGTGGCAAGCTCATCCGAAAGGACAAGGCCAAGTCCTTCCCCAACAAGAGCAACTTCACCAAGAAGACTCATCACAAGGCGTTGGTGGTATAAGAAGAGTACAATTAGGATGATGATGAAGATGGTGGGTCGGTTCCCATGGCCTCTGTTGCCATTGCGACGAATCCACGGGTGTCTCTCTTCGGTTCTCCTAACGAGAGCATCGCTGCCAAGTGCCTCATGGCTAAAGCCACCAACAAGGTAACCCCCAACATCAAAACTACCTTCATTGATCATCCTTCTTTGACGGATAGCATTGATGAACATGAGGGAACAAATGTGGAGGAGAATGAGTTTGAGACCTTTATGAGTAAACTCAAGGGTAAATCCAAGAAGCACTCTGTTGCTCTCTTGGAACAACTTGGTGAAGCCAATGACTTGACCGAGGCTCACGAAGATACCATCTCTAGGATGGAGGGGCATAGTCGTGACTATGCCGATGAGATCTCGGATCTTTCCAATGCTCTTGAGGAAGAGCGTGGTCTTCGTTTGGCTCTTGAGGAGTCACACAACGATGATCATGCTAAGTTAAAGAAAGACCTTGATCATGCTCTTGTTGTTTCTCGTGTGCTAAATTCCGAGAAGGCCAAACTTGGGGTTGATCTTGACTCAAGGAGGAGTTTGATATACTTGACAAGGCTCACAAGGCCTTGAAAGGTATTCATGATAGCCTCAAGGAGTCTCATGATCAACTCCAAGTGAAGCTAACTAAGGAGAAAGCCACTTTTCCTCATATGGTTTTAATTGATAATGCAAATGCTACTAACCCATGTTGTGAGCATGTGCATCTTATTGAGGAAAATGCTAAGTTGAAGGAGCAACTTGAGAAAGGCCTTGTGTCGTGCATACAAGGTGAGAAGAACCTCAACGACCTTTTGAGCAATCAAAAGGAAGTTGTGGCCAAGGAGGGGACTGGGTTCGCACCCAAGCCCAAGAGCAAGAAGAAGAATGACAAGACCAAATGACCTCCTCCTCTCAAGCAAACCTTTGTGAAAGAGGGAGAGGGTGCTTCCAAGGATAAGAAGAACAATGCGAAGGGTGATAGTGTCAAGAAGGGAAATACCATTCTTCCCAACAAAGCCGGCGACTTTAACCCTTCCTATGTGTTGTGCCGTGCTAGTGATGGGCATGTTTATGCCAAATTTGTTGGTTCTCCTTATGAGTACATTGAATGGTCTATTTGGGTTCCTAAGACCCTTGTCACTAACTTCAAAGGACCCATTACAAAATGGGTACCTAAAACCAATCATTGATCTCTTGTAGGTGTTTGCTTCCGGTGGGGGATCATGGTTGCTCAATAGTGGAGCTACAAATCACATGACCGGAAGCAAGGACTTGGTGGTGGACGTACTCAAGACTCCATCTATGCCCACCAATGTCGAGTGGGGTGATGCCTCATCTTCTAAGGTATTGGGACTCGGCAAGGTTGCCATTTCTAATGATCTCACGATCGAGAAAGTCATGCTCATTGAGTCCCTTGCATACAATTTACTTTCCGTTTGTCAACTTGCAATCATGGGCTTTGCCACTTTCTTTTATATCGATACCGTGGCCCTCTTGTGGAGCAAGACTCTGAAAGTAGCCTTTGTTGGGCATGTCGAGAACGGTCTATATGTGATTAAATTTTCGGAGCGACCCACTAAGACCGCGACATGCCTAATGGCTAAAGTTGACGTAGGATGGCTTTGGCATCACCGCCTAGCCCATGTCAATATGAGATCTTTGCAAAGTCTTCTCAAGGGGGACTGTCGGTGTCAAAACCGGCGGATCTCGGGTAGGGGGTCCCGAACTGTGCGTCTAGGCGGATGGTAACAGGAGACAAGGGACACGATGTTTTTACCCAGGTTCGGGCCCTCTCGATGGAGGTAAAACCCTACTCCTGCTTGATTGATATTGATGATATAGGTATTACAAGAGTTGATCTACCACGAGATTAGAGAGGCTAAACCCTAGAAGCTAGCCTATGGTATGATTGTTGTTGTTGGTCCTATGGACTAAACCCTCTGGTTTAAATAGACACCGGAGGGGGCTAGGGTTACACAAAGTCAGTTACAAGGAAGGAGATCTACATATCCATATCGCCAAGTTTGCCTTCCACGCCAAGGAGAGTCCCATCCGGACATGAGACGAAGTCTTCAATCTTGTATCTTCATAGTTCAACAGTCCGGCCAAAGGTTATAGTCCGGCTGTCCGGATACCCCCTAATCCAGGACTCCCTCAGTAGCCCCTGAACGAGGCTTCAATGACGATGAGTCCGACGCGCAGATTGTCTTCGGCATTGCAAGGCGGGTTCCTCCTCCGAATACTTCATAGAAGATTTTGAACACGAGGATCGTGTCCGGCTCTGCAAAACAAGTTCCACATACCACCGTAGAGAGAATAATATTTTCACAAGTCTAATCTGCTGACGCATTCCATAGCGTGACATCACACCACAGCCAAGCCTTTAGTCGAATCGTTTTTTACACCCCACCTCAGCGCGTTTCGCGAGGCAGTTTCCTTGCCACGTCTTGTCGAAGCAGAGATCGTGTCCCCTTTATTTACGGGATTCTCATCAACGCGGACGCGGGTAACCCAATCGTGCCCGTTGGTATGTCCCCTCGATCAAAGGTAAGTCCCAAACGGTCACAAGGAGGGCTCTTGGTATTCAACCTCTTTATAAAGAGACCATGGCCTTACTCTTTTCTTTCGATCTCAATCGAATCCACCTCCCGCCTCGAGTTCCAACACCCGAAGCTTCAGATTCAAGCGCTTCGGACCTTCGATTATGTCCGGATCCAACCTTCAAGGTCAATGGATGCCTTCCTCTGTCATGGAGGAAGACATAATAAAGCTAAGGGAGGCCAGGTACTTGACCGGCGAAATCCCGCATAGGCTGCCTGCTCAAGGGCAGGTTATTCCCACTCCTAAGCCTGGTGAGAGCGTCGTGTTCGTATCTCACTTCCTCCGAGGGCTAGGCTTCACGCCGGATCCCTTCGTGAGGGGGCTCATGTTCTATTATGGGCTGGACTTCCACGACTTAGCTCTGGAGTCTATCCTCCACATCTCATTGTTCATCGTCGTGTGCGAAGCTTTCCTCCGCATTACCCCTCACTTCGGACTGTGGCTGAAGACCTTCAAAGTGGAGCCGAAGATGATCGAGGGGCAGCACGCAGAGTGCGGAGGCACTATAATAAGCAAAAATGCTGACGCCCCATGGCCCGAGGGCTCTTTCCAGGAGGAGCGCAGCCTATGGCAAAAAGAGTGGTTTTATATCACGGCTCCCAGGGGTACCAAGTGGGTGGCTCCACCTGTCTTTCGCTCGGGTCCGCCGCCATGACTAACGTCATGGGTCAACAAGGGGCTAGGCTGGGGGCCAGTAAAGGATGTGCCAGTATTGCAGAGCCGCATCCAAGATCTCCTAGAGAGAGATGTCAGTCTAGTCGTGGTGACGCAAGTTATGTTACTTCGTCGAGTCCTGCCCTGCAAACGTCGCCCCCTCCGCCTGTGGGAGTTTAACCCGGAGGGACCGCGACTCTTCAACATTTCCTTGGCATGACGCCCGTGGAGATGTAAAAATTGTTCTTCGGACCACAAGCCATGTGTCCGGATTCCACTAAGGATGCAGGTCTGAGCTACAATCGTCCAGATACCCAAGTAAGTAGCCCCGCATCCGAACACTCCATCTGCTCATTTATCGCAATATCGCCCTTTAAAAAAGCCGCTCTTTAACCAGGAGTGGATAGCGAAGGCAAAGTTGATCAGGTGTCCGGCCCCCCTCCCTGAGACCTCGCCAGACCCTGTGTTAACCAGGATGCTGGAGATCGTGCCTTATCCAGTGCCTTCGGGAGAAGATAAAGGGGGAAACAAGGAAGCTACTGCCTCTGAGGAGGAGGTTAGCTAGAAGGGAGGAATCAAAACTTCCTCTCCCCAGGGAAAGAAGAGGACCGCCTCTGAGGACCCGGAGACAATGGTCTCAAAACGGGGGAAGAAATCTTCGCCAGAGGGTCCTGCACCGGGGGATACCCTCGCCGCACTATGCCCTCAAGGGGATCAGCCCTCTACCGAGCTGTAAGTAAAAGGGTACTAAATAATGAGAGAGAACCTTGCTCTACCTCTGAGGTAAATAACCGAAGCCTTTATCTTTGCAGTTCGGATCTTAGCCCTTCCCAGCAGAGCTCGTCTTCGGGGGGTCTTCTACCGGAGATGATGGAGAGCGGAACGCCTCCCCCTGCCATACCGCCTCATGGGCGGGCGACCCCGAAGTGTCGTCGCGGAGGGTTTCTCCTGATCCGGCAAGGCCAGAAGGTAGTCATATGGCCACCAGAAGCCCTTAGTATCTGGTTTTTAAGGAAAGTAATCAAAAGAGTCCGGCACCACCTGGTGTACGGTCAGACGTACTAAGGAATCTGCTGGAGCGAGCAGTTATCTCAGGGGAGCACCACACGTTAATGGGTACGGTAATTGAAAGGATTTCATCCGCGGAAAGTGGGTTGCATGAAGCTGTCATGAGTCTACTGACGGGTTTTGAGGTACGTGAAGTGATGCACCTTTTTGACAGTACCGCATATTTTTAAGATGCGCCCTGTATAGGTAGTAGCCCCTGAGACTCTGAGTACTATCGTAGACGACAACACGCAGAGGATCATAGTCCCAGGTATGATTTTGCCGCCTTCATGTGCAGGTGGCGAAGTGTCCGGTGGCCATCCAGACTATTGAATTTGCCGAGTTAAAGCGGCAACTTGACATGGCAGATGCCGACATCGTGCTTGTCAACAAGCGGCTTGACGAGGCACAAGGTATGTGATTTCTTCGGAGACACATGGTAAGAGGAGCACGATGCCAGTATCTATAACATGTGTGTTTAATGCAGATGGAGCTGCGGCCGTGGAGAAGCTGCGGGCAGAACTTGCCCGAGCCAAGGAACAAGCCAGAAAAAGTGATGCGGCTGCCCTAAAGGCAATCGAGGAGCTGAAAGCCGAACAGGCCGCTCACTACCAAAGCAAGGAGGAAATGGCCAAGATGGCTGTGGAATTGAAGAACACCGCTGACCGTTGCAAGCTTCTTGAAAAGGAAGATCAAGCGAAGAGGACAGACCTGGAGAAGGCCACGATGGCAGCCAAGGATACTCGCTCTGCAATGAGAGCGATGAAGGAGGAGCTGCGTCAAGCCGGAGATATCGCGGCTGGGAAGTCTTTTATGCTGCGGAGGAAGTTCGGAGATCCTAAATATGCTCCTTTGGACCGGCTGTGGAGTTCTGCGAACGAATATCTGGATTTAGCAGCGAGTGCGGCCGATGCGGCCGAACACTTCCGAGATAAAAAAGATCGCGAGGTGGAAAAGCTGTTCTGGTCACAATTTAATGATCTAGAGCGTTCGCTTCCATTGACAGATCGGCTGGCCGAATGGGCCGAGCTGAATAGGCTATCCGGACTTGCCATGAGGTATGTCGTGGATCATCTGTGGCCGGAAAGACCAAAGCCGAACAGTTATTTTAGCTTGGTGCAGCAGTTCCTTGGTGCAGTGCCACATATCAATGCGATGAAGAGGTCGGCATGCGTAGAGGGTGTGCGGATGGCCCTTGCCCGTGTGAAGACATACTGGGTGGAGATGGAGGCCACCGTCATTGCAGCCCAAGATTCGGACGAAAGCCGAGTACCTGCCGAGCACTACTTTCAAGAAGTTCTTGAGGGCGCTCGTTCAATAGAGCCGCAGTGCTCGAAGAATATTATGTTCTAATGACATGTATTCCCATTGAAAACAATGTTTTGCTGAAATGTAAAGGCTATTTTATACTTGTGCCTGCAAGAATTATAGTACCTCCTGTGCGGCCGTTTATGTATATATGTATATAACCTGAAAGATGGCAGTCGTCAGCTTCAGCCCCCACGCATATAATGCAGGGTGTTCGCAGAAGACGCATATTCACACTTGATCCAATGTCTTGGTCCATTAAGGAGGTGACAGTGCAGCAAACTAGGCAATCAGACTATAATGCTTTATCACTTTCACTTAGCCATAGGAGTTTGACAGTGGTGCTACTATATAGCCCCTGGTGGATCCGCGCTCATCCGAATTCGGGGCGCGTACATGCCTAGCCGGGAAGCGACCCTTCGTTAAGGCGGAGGAATCCCGAAGATTCCGCTAGGTCATCGAGTGGTTGACCAGTCTCATGCTATATCATGACATTCAGTTTTCGGCTTTCTCTACTGAGGTGCTCGCCTGGCTGAACCGGGGCACAATCGCAGTAGTTCTCCTGGTGCCGCCTTAGCCGATAGAGCGGAACATAAGACAGCAAAACACAGGAGCCGGGAAAACCCAACATTTGACCAAAGACATGATTCGGAGCTGATGCATATAAGGCCAAACTCGCGACGCCGAACACTCCCTAAGGTATTCGGTCTTTATGATTTTAAACGGGCTGAACAGTGCCCTTTGTAATAAGCCCCTAGTGTCCAGGTACGTGCAATATTCTGACATGGCCACATGCCAAGACGCCAGCCTCCTTCTCAGTTGTGCTGAGAATCCGGGGGATGTGTATCAACAAAAGACAGTAAAAAAGGTTTAAGCAGGGTCTTAATCTAAAAAGAATCCTTGGAACGGGTCCCTGCTGCACGTCTGCGCCTGTGTCTCCATTGTGCCATATCCTGGATGGGTGTAGCACGATGGTCATCTGTAGAAGAGAGGAACTTAGTTGAAAAAGTAGTCGTGCAAAATGTGTGTTATACTAAATAAACAAAGTATAATTCAAGATGGGTAAAATTGAGCCTTATTGTCGCTTGTTTACATGCGCGGAGCCCCTTGTATAGTCATCAAACCTTTATCAATTATATTGTTATGCCGGACTCGTCTAGCCGTGTCCGTGGTCTTAACGACCTGTTAGATGCTCTGGTTGGTGAGGCCGTTTAGTGTGTGGCTGCCAAGGCAGCCGCACAGTCTTCCGCGCGCAAGGAGCGCTCAATATTTCCCTTTACTGAAATGATGCCATGTGGACCGGGCATCTTAAGCATGAGAGACGCATAATGCGGTATTGCGTTAAAGCGAGCGAAAGCTTCGCGTCCCAGTAGTGCTTGATAACCACTTTTAAACGAAGCGATGTGGAAGGTTAGCTTTTCGCTACGGAAGTTATCAGGGAAGCCGAATATAACCTCTAGTAGGAGGGAGCCCGTGCAATGGGCTTCTGGGCCTGGCGTTACTCCTTTAAGGGAAGTATTGCTATGGCTAATTTTTGTTGGGTCCATCCCCATTTTGCGGACTGTGTCCTGATATATCAGGTTTAAACTACCGCCGCCGTCCATCAGGACTTGTGTAAAGTGGTATCCGTCAATTATCGGGTCTAACACCAAGGCAGCCCATCCTGCGTGCCGGATACTTGCAGAGTAATCCCGATGGTCGAAGGTGATCGATTTGGACGACCAGTGGCGGAACTCCGTTGTGATAGGCCCTGGGGCACATATCTCTATGGGTGCCGTTTGTTTCTCCCCTTTGTCATGTGTAACACGTTTACCGTTTTGACTTCTAGTGGGAATTTCTTCCGTTCCCCAGTGCTTTGTTTGCGGGGTTCGTCATCGTCTTCGCTTGGTGTATCCAGCCCCTTGTGTTCGGTGTTGAGTTTACCGGATTGCTTGAAGACCCAACATAATTCTCTATGGGCATGATTTGCAGGTTTATCAGGGGTGCTGTGGATTTGACATATCTTGTCCAGAATCTTGTTTAGGCTGGACAGTTCGTCCCTGTTGCCTTTGAGGGGCAGCTTTTGCTGACCCCGCCGAGAGCTTTTGAATCTGGCGTTTACTGCCGTGCTCTTCGGGCTGTCTTCTTTATTCCGGCACTTGTTTGTGCTGCGTCGTGGCTTCTCGTTTTCGTCCCTGACTTCGGATGTACTTGGGTCGCTGGTGCTACATCGGGCTAACTAGCTGTCCTCGCCCACGCAAAAGCGGGTCATGAGGCTTGTTAATGCAACCATTGTTCTCGGCTTTTCTTGGCCGAGGTGTCTGGCGAGCCATTCGTCTCGAACGCTGTGTTTGAAAGATGCTAGGGCTTCAACGTCCGGACAGTCTACTATTTGATTCTTTTTAGTAAGAAACCTGTTCCAAAGTTTTCGGGCTGACTCTCCGGGCTGTTGAGTTATATGACTTAAATCGTCTGCATCCGGTGGTCGGACATAAGTCCCTTGAAAATTTGCCCGAAAAGCGTTCTCGAGCTCTTCCCAACTTCCAATGGTGTTTTCGGGAAGGCCTTTAAGCTAATGCCGGGCTGGCCCATTGAGCTTGAGGGGTATGTACTTTGTGGCGTGGAGATCGTCTCCTCTAGCCATGTGGATATGGAGGATATAGTCCTCAATCCAGACCCCAGGGTCTGTCGTTCCGTCGTATGCCTCTATGTTTACGGGTTTGAATCCCTCTGGAAATTCATGGTCCAGCACCTCATCGGTGAAACATAGGGGGTGTGCGGCACCCCTATACTTGGGTGTGCCGTGGTGTTCGGAATTTTGTAGTATTGTATTGCGTGTTTGAGCGCACTTTCTTGGCCCGTAGATGGATCTAGTTGCGCCATCCTTTTGGTGCGAGTTTTCGCGTGGACCGCATACTGGCTTGTGTGCGACATTGCTTGCCGCTCTATGTTGGCCGTGGGGTGGTCTATCCGACCGGATGGCTGTTTTGTTTTTTGATTGCGGGGGCTCTAAGGCCTCCTCATCGAATTCAGGTAGTAGCTTTCACTTCGGGTAGCTCTTTGTGTGGCGGCTGCCACCATACTTGTCTGCGGTGTTGAGTACTTTACCCCATCTGAGTCTGAGTGCATCTTCCGCAGTCTTGAGCTTCTGCTTCTGCTTTTTCAGGCTCCGCGCAGTGGTGACGAGCCTTTTATGGAGGTTCTTCTACTCCCGGAGCATATCCGGCGTGATGTCTTCCGGACTGTTATCTTCGCCGGAGACGGGTTGTTCGGTTCGATTCTCCGTGTTGCCACCGTCGGACGATTGTTCAATGCCGTGTGCATCGTCCGCTGGCTCACCTTGCTCCATTGTTGGGTCTGTATGCCTGTTGTATCTGTCGAGGCGAGGTTTTGAGCGGCGCTTACGCCGCCGCTTTGACTGCTTTTCGAGGGAACGATCCTTTGCTGCGTCCTCGTCGTCGTTTTCTTTGGGTGTGTCCACCATGTATACATCATGGGATGAGGTGGCTATCCAGTGCCCTGTGGGAAGTGGTTCCTGTTCGTATCCTGCATCGTCGTCTATACCGTCGATGTCTTCGGAGTCGAAGTCGAGCATGTCGGTCATATCATCGACAGTGGTTACTAAGTGGGTGGTGGGTGGGCGGCGAATTTCTTCGTCATCCACATCCCAATCCTGCCGGACGTAGTCCGGCAAGGACTCTCCTGACAAGGAGAGAGACCTTAGTGAGTTTAGTATGTCGCCAAGGGTCGAGTGTAAAAAGATATCTGCGAAGGTGAACTCCATGATCGGTGCCCAATCGGATTAGATTAGCACGGGCGCTGGCAGTTCGGAGTCCGTGGCCGGAGAAGAATCCGGCATCTTGGATTCACGGCTCTCATGAAGGGTGAGATCGGTATTCGGCTCGATCGCCGCAGAGACTGCGGCCTCCGGTGCGGGGTCTAGCCACCCGTCCACAGATGGCGCAATTGGCTCCAAGTTGAAGGTCAGAGAGGTGGTTGGTGCGATCTCCTGAATACTGTCCGACGGCAGAGCTAAATCATGCTCATCGAGACCATGCGGCGCACTCGATAGGGGCTCGAATTCGTTGAAGATCAAGTCCCCGCGGATGTCGGCCGTGTAGCTTAAGCTTCCAAACCCGACCTGATGGCCAGGGGCGTAACTTTCAATCTGCTCCAAATGGCCAAACGAATTGGCCCGTAGTGCAAAGCCGCCGAATACAAAAATCTGACCGGGGAGAAAAGTCTCACCCTGGGCTGCATCGCTAATGATGATCGAAGGAGCCATCAAGCCTAATGATGACGACACAGAGGAACTCTCAATGAAAGCACCAATGTCAGTGTCAAAACCGGTGGATCTCGGGTAGGGGGTCTCGAACTGTGCGTCTAGGCGGATGGTAATAGGAGACAAGGGACACGATGTTTTTACCCAGGTTTGGGCCCTCTCGATGGAGGTAAAACCCTACTCCTGCTTGACTGATATTGATGATATAGGTATTACAAGAGTTGATCTACCACGAGATCAGAGAGGCTAAACCCTAGAAGCTAGCCTATGGTATGATTGTTGTTGTTGGTCCTACGGACTAAATCCTCCGGTTTATATAGACACCGGAGGGGGCTAGGGTTACACAGAGTCGGTTACAAGGAAGGAGATCTACATATCCATATCGCCAAGCTTTCCTTCCACGCCAAGGAGAGTCCCATCCGAACACGAGACGAAGTCTTCAATCTTGTATCTTCATAGTCCAATAGTCCGGCCAAAGGTTATAGTCCGACTGTCCGGATACCCCCTAATCCAGGACTCCCTCAGGGACCATGTCCGTGGACTAACGAATGTTAGTTTTGCTAAAGATCGTGCTTGCAGTGCTTGTATCGAAGGTGAGCTACATGAGAAGGCTCACCCTCCCACGACTATCATTTACTGGAAGAGGCCTTTGGAGCTCCTTCATTTGGACCTCTTTGGGCCTCCATCCTTTGATAGTCTTGGGGGGAGGAAGTATTGCTTGGTGATTGTGGATGATTATTCAAGATACACTTGGGTGTATTTCTTCAAGAGGAAGAGCGAGACGCAACAAACCGTCATTGACTTTGCAAATGAAGCCCAACGTCAACACAATGCAAAGATCTTGACAATAAGAAGTGACAACGACACCGAGTTCAAGAACTACACCTTGGATGAGTTTCTTAGTGATGAGGGGATCAAGCATCAATACTCTGCACCTTACACCCCTCAACAAAATGGTGTTGCGGAGAGGAAGAACCGGACGTTGATGGATGCGGCAAGGACCATGATGGCGGAGTTCAAGTCTCCCTACAACTTTTGGGCCGAAGCCATCAACACCGCGTGTCATGCTTCAAACCAGCTCTATCTCCGCAAAGGCTTGAACAAGACTCCATATGAGATACTCACCTGTAACAAGCCCAACCTAAAGTACTTTCGGGTGTTCGGGTGTAAGTGTTTCATTCTCAAGAAAGGTGTTCGTTTGTCTAAATTTGAGGCTAGAGTGTCGGTGTCAAAACCGGCGGATCTCGGGTAGGGGGTCCCTAGGCGGATGGTAACAGGAGACAAGGGACACGATGTTTTTACCCAGGTTCGGGCCCTCTCGATGGAGGTAAAACCCTACTCCTTCTTGATTAATATTGATGATATGGGTATTACAAGAGTTGATCTACCACGAGATCAGAGAGGCTAAACCCTAGAAGCTAGCCTATGGTATGATTGTTGTTGTTCCTACGGACTAAACCCTCCGGTTTATATAGACACCGTAGGGGGCTAGGGTTACACAGAGTCGGTTACAAGGAAGGAGATCTACATATCCATATCGCCAAGCTTGCGTTCCACGCAAAGGAGAGTCCCATCCGGACACGAGACGAAGTCTTTAATCTTGTATCTTCATAGTCCAACAGTCCGGCCAAAGGTTATAGTCCGGCTGTCCGGATACCCCCTAATCCAGGACTCCCTCAGTAGCCCCTGAACCAGGCTTCAATGACGATGAGTCTGGCGCGCAGATTGTCTTCGGCATTGCAAGGAGGGTTCCTCCTCCAATACTTCATAGAAGATTTTGAACACGAGGATCGTGTCCGGCTCTACAAAACAAGTTCCACATACCACCGTAGAGAGAATAATATTTTCACAAATCTAATCTGCTGACGTATTCCGTAGTGCGACATCACATCACACCACAGCCAAGCCTTTTTCCGAATCGTTTTTTACACCCCACCTCAGCGCGTTTCACGAGACGGTTTCCTTGGCACGTCTTATCGAAGCAGACATTGTGTCCCCTTATCACGGGATTCTCATCAATACGAACATGGGTAACCCAACCGCGCCATTGATTACGGCGCTTGGGGGATAAGCGAGTTTTACCAGGCTGGTGGGGGCGCATAGTTTTGTCCGCCCATATAAAGGGATAAGGATTCACCTTTTTCTACCCACGCCTTCTTCCTCCTTGCTCATCCATTCTCGTGCACTCGAGCTCCAGCGCCCAAGTCCACATTCTCATCCTCAACCTTCTCTAACAATGTCCGGAGCAGGAGGCAAGTGGATGGTCTCCTCTGTCACAGAGGGAGATGTCAAAAAGTTGAGGGGAGCCGGATACCTGTCCGAGGATATTGCACACGGGCTCCCTGATGCGGGGCAGATCATACCCACCCCAAGGCCCCATGAGAGGGTTGTATTCCTTACCCACTTCCTCCACGGACTGGGATTTCCCCCTCACCCATTCGTTCGTGGGCTCATGTTCTATTACGGCCTGGATTTTCACAATCTGGCCCCGAATTTCATCCTTAATATCTCGGCATTTATCGTCGTGTGTGAGGCTTTCCTCCGCATCAAGCCCCACTTCGGCTTATGGCTGAAGACTTTTAATGTCAAACCGAAGGTGGTGAGTGGCCAGCAGGCGGAGTGCGGAGGCGCCATGGTGGGCAAGATGCCCAACATCACATGGCTTGAGGGCTCCTATGTGGAGACCATAAAGGAGTGGCAATCGGGGTGGTTCTACATCACTGAGCCACGCGACACCAAATGGGCGGCAACCCCTGAATTCCGATCCGGGATCCCCACGCGGCTCACCTCCTGGAAAGAGAAGGGCCTGCCCTGGGGTAATCGGGTAGAGCTGACCGGACTCCAGACCTGTATCCAAAATATGATAAACAGGAAGCTCAAGCTTGTTAACATAGTCCAGGTCATGCTCATCCGTCGGATCCTCCCGTGTCAACAACGGGTGTTCAATCTGTGGGAGTTCGACCCGGCCCAGCACCAAACTCTGAAGGAGCTCTTCGACACGACGCACAAGGACGTCTGGAAGGTGCTGTTCAAGAGGGCCGAGGTTCCCCCACCCCTCACCGAGGATCGCGGACTCAGCGCGCAGCGTCAAGCCAGCGCGGTAAGCTCTTTTATCAGTTACATGGTATTCATTTTCCCCAGTATAACCATATGCGGGATCTAAGCTCCCATACCTTTGATAGGAATGGCTGGAGATGGCCGAACAGATTGACTGTCCGACTCCTCTGCCCGAAGACCCAGCAGATGCTCGCTTAGCGGAGATGCTGGTTCCGGCGCCTTACGTGGTGCCGGAGAAGAAGGCCAAGAAGAAGGCCACTGGAACCCGAAAGAGTTCCCGACGCCCGGTGGTATTGGACTCATCGTCCGATGACTCCGAGATGCACTCCGCCCATGAAGATGGGGAGGAGGAAAAAGAAGCTTCTTCCCCTCCAGCTGGGGGAGAAAAGAAAAGAAAGGCCTCCCCAATCGGGGAGGCCGGAGGGTCCAAGAGGGGAAGGACTCTCCTTCCGGACCATTCTACCACCGCCGCCGACAGCGAATACGAGTGGCCACCCAGGGCCAAGCCCCTGGCGAAGTCGTAAGTGTTCGGATGCCAGAGTAACTCATAGCGTTCCTTTATTGCACAGCTTCTCTGACGCCGAATATAATCATGCAGTCCACCCCGAGACCGCGACGACGTATCGTCGAGCGGCTCCTTAGATTCGTCGGATGTGAATAGCTTTTCTCTTCTGACCGCCTCCTCTCCTCGCCCTACGGACAATGCCGAGGTATTGTCTCAAGGGGGTCCAAACCGAGGGGAGGTAGTCCTGGGGGCGCCTCAAGGCGACATCCCGGACTCCAGGCGCAAGGGGAGCAAGGCTCCCAAGGGCTCCAAGTCCGGCCCTCCGCCGAACATCGCGCCGGAACCTCCAGTGGTTCCGGACTCCGTCAGGCGACCCCCTTCCAAGAGGGGCAAGCCGCCCATGCCGGTGACCTCCGTCCATCCGGAGGCACCGGACAATTTGCTGGAAGTGCTTGGAGGCGCTTCCATCGACGAGGAGCACCGCACTATTATGAGTGCGGTGATCAAGAAGGTTCAGTCTGCCAAGAGCAGACTGACTAAAGCCTGTGCTAGCCTTCTAATAGGCTTTGAGGTAAGTATTAAAAATATAGGAAAATATTACCGCATAGACAGTAGCCCCTGATGCTCTATTTGGTGTTCGCTAAGAAAATCCGAATAGAGGATCAAATAATATCTGCAGGAGTCTAATACAAGTATGTCTATATGCGTATGCAGGCTTCGCTGCTGACCTCTGCCGCACTGACTGCGGAGGTCGCCGCACTGAAGCAGAACCTCGAGCGGTCCAAGAAAGAGCTCGGCCTTGCCAAGAAGCAGCTCAAGGAGAACAAAGGTAAGTAATACCTTGTGTATATATATAAAAAAGATGTAGTTGCAAAAAATGACAGGATCATTGTGGATATACCAGGGGCCACGACCGAGGTGGCGACCCTGAAGCAAGCGTTGTCCGAGGCCGAAAACAAAGCGGCCACGGACCGCACTGAGCAGGGGAAACAAGAGGCGCGGGTTGCGGAGGTGCAGCAAGAGCTCCAGGCTCTTGTGAAAAAACACGAGAGTTTGGAGCTTGACTCGAAGACGCGAGAGTCCGAGCTTGCCTCGGCCCTCGAGAGCGCCAAGCATGCCAAGGCCGAAGCCCAAAAGGCCCTCTAGGAAATTGAGGAAATGAAGAAGATAGCGGTGGGTAAGGCATTCATTATGCAAAGCAAGCACGTGAAAGTGAATTACTTGTTACTTACCCGAGTTCGGAGCTCTCCAGGAGCATTCATAGATTTGCCCCACAGTGTGTCGGATGCCGCAAAGCACTACCGAGCCAAGGAGGGGAGCTCGACAGAGAAGGTGTTCTAGTCTCAGTATACTGAGGCGGAACATCCGGTGCCCTTAAGCGACCAGCTGAAGCAATTGGTCGAGCTCCATAAGGCGGCCGAACAGGTCATGAAGGGTCTGATAGTCCGGCTGTGGCCTGGAGAGGCCATGCTAGGGAGCTACTTTGGGCTGGTGAAGCGGCTTGTGGATGCCTGTCCTTGGCTTGAGGTCATCAAGCGCTCCGTCTGCATCGAGGGCGCCCGCAGGGCGCTTGCCCGTGTTAAAGTACACTTGGGCAAGATGGACGCTGAGAAGCTGGTGAAGGATGGGCCACCGCAGGGCAAGGAGCATTGCCACCCTGAAATGTACTATGAGGGCGTCTTGAAGGGTGCCCGCCTTTTGGCAGATGAATGTTCCAAAGATGTAATTTTTGAGTGAACTCGCATGTGTGATCCTATACGCTGAAAACTTGGTTCATATGCGCTATGCAACACTTGTTTGAATTTAAAATATTACCTTCTGTGCGGCCGTTTATGAAATCTGAGAGATGGCGAGTCATCGGCTTCTGCCCCCATGCCACGAGTGCTGGGGTGTTCGGGATAAACCTGAGCACTCTTTTTCCCATTCTTGGGTCCTTCGAGGGAGGTGCTTAGCACAACGAACAAGGCAATCGGACTATAATGCTTTATCACTCTCACTTAGCCAGAGAATTCTATAATTTTAAATTTTTGGCGAAGCCCCTGGTATTCGGAAGGCCGAATTCGGGGCGCTATACACGCCTAGGTCGGACAAGGCCGACTCCTCGCTCTAAGCGGCATAAGTCTTTAGGGACTCGAGACCTCTCGAATAGCGACCAACTCTCGCCTTATCATGACAGTCAGTTTTAGATTTCTTTACTGAGGTGCTTAGCCTAGCTGAACCGGGGCACAATCGCAGTAGTTCTCCCAGTGCCACCTTAGCCGATATAGCGGAACGTAAGGTACCAAAACATGGGAGCCGGGAAAACCCAACTATTGACCCAAGACATGATTCGTAGCTGATGCATATAATGCTATAAGTTCGGGGTGCCGCACTTGTGAAAGTGTTCGGACTTCTCACGCCGTATTATGGGGTACTTAAGCCCCTGGCGTATTGGCCGTACCAAAGTGTACGGGTGCTAAATGTCATGAATGAACATATATACATAAAAAGGGACAGAATAGAGAATGCGAAAATAGACTAGTGCTATGCATTGTTTATTCAAAAAAGGGTGCATTAAAGCAGGACGATACAAGCAGTGCGATAAGAAAAAAATGGGACTATTTGACATGTCTCCTCCAAGGGTAAGCTGCTGAATGGTATTTAAAGCAGGTATTTCGCTCGTTATAGAGACCACCTGGGAGTTCCATGATGCGACGTAGCTTTCGGCCCCCCTGGTCCTTGTATCATGTGTTCAGCAATTATACTGCCGGACAGGGCTTCCAGAGAGTAAAGTCCTGAAAGAGAGAAAGAATAACAAAGTGGGAAGCCCCTAGTGCGGTTGAGCCGCGTTTTGGGGCGTGCCGTAGTCGTGCCCCTCCCTCTGTGCCCATGGTATTTTCAATGCGTAATTATGTACGCGTGGCATGTATGTCGCCGTTTGGCTGGGGCTGGCGTAGGGGCCGCATTGCTATGCGAGCTCGGAACGTGCCAGGAGGTCTTGTTGCAGATTACTCCGGGCGCGCTTGAAGGCGTTCGGGCGTTTGGTCGCCGGACTGGAGAATTGCCTTGAGAGGCTGCTTTGTACTTCTGCTGCGAGGGCCCCAGTGTGCTCCTCCATTCGGAGAGAGCGCTCTGTGTTTCCATTGACTGTGATGACCCCCTGAGGTCCTGGCATCTTGAGCTTGAGGTATGCATAGTGCGGTGATGTCTACTACACAACCTTCTTCTTGTAGACGTTGTTGGGCCTCCAAGTGTAGAGGTTTGTAGGACAGTAGCAAATTTCCCTCAAGTGGATGACCTAAGGTTTATCAATCCATGGGAGGCGTAGGATGAAGATGGTTTCTCTCAAACAACCCTGCAACCAAATAACAAAGAGTCTCTTGTGTCCCCAACACACCCAATACAATGGTAAATTGTATAGGTGCACTAGTTTGGCGAAGAGATGGTGATACAAGTGCAATATGGATGGTAGATATAGGTTTTTGTAATCTGAAACTATAAAAACAGCAAGGTAACGAACGGTAAAAGTGAGCATAAACGGTATTGCAATGCTAGAAAACAAGGCCTAGGGTTCATACTTTCACTAGTGCAAGTTCTCTCAACAATAATAACATAGTTGGATCATATAACTATCCCTCAACATGCAACAAAGAGTCAATCCAAAGTCACTAATAGCGGAGAACAAACGAAGAGATTATGGTAGGGTACGAAACCACCTCAAAGTTATTCTTTCCAATCAATCTATTGGGCTATTCCTATAAGTGTCACAAACAGCCCTAGAGTTCGTACTAGAATAACACCTTAAGATACAAATCAACCAAAACCCCAATGTCACCTAGATACTCCATTGTCACCTCAAGTATCCGTGGGCATGATTATACGATATGCATCACACAATCTCAATTCATCTATTCAACCAACACATAGAACCTCAAAGAGTGCCCAAAGTTCCTACCGGAGAATCACGACGAAAACGTGTGCCAACCCCTATGCATTAGTTCATGGGCGGAACCAGCAAGTTGATCACCAAAACATACATCAAGTGGCACGTGATATCCCATTGTCACCACAGATACGCACGGCAAGACATACATCAAGTGTTCTCAAATATTTAAAGACTCAATCCGATAAGATTATTTCAAAGGGGAAACTCAATTCATTACAAGAGAGAAGAGGGGGAGAAGAAACATAGGATCCAACTATAATAGCAAAGCTCGTGATACATCAAGATCGTGCCAAATCAAGAACACGAGAGAGAGAGAGATCAAACACATAGCTACTGGTACATACCCTCATCCCCGAGGGTGAACTACTCCCTCGTCGTCATGGAGAGCGCCGGGATGATGAAGAAGGCCACCGGTGAGGGTTCCCCCCTCCGGCAGGGTGCCGGAACAGGGTCCCAATTGACTTTTGGTGGCTATAGAGGCTTGCGGCGGCAAAACTCCCGATCTATGTTCTCCTCTGGAAGTTTTAGGGTATATGGGAATATATAGGAGCCGGAAGTACGTCGGGGGAGTCATGGGGGCCCCACGAGGCAGGGGGTGGCGCGCCCCCCACCCTCGTGGGCAGCTCCTGTATCTTCTGACATGCACTCCAAGTTTCCTGTGTTGCTTTCCTTCCGAAAATAACTTCTCCAGTTGATTTCGTTCCGTTTCGAGTCCGTCTGATATTCCTTTTCTTCGAAACACTGAAATAGGCATAAAACAACAAATCTAGGCTGGGCCTCCGGTTAATAGGTTAGTCCCAAAAGTAATATAAAAGTGGATAATAAAGCCCAATATTGCCCAAAACAGTAGATAATATAGCATGGAGCAATCAAAAATTATAGATACGTTGGAGACGTATCAAGCATCCCCAAGATTAATTCATGCTCGTCCTCGAGTAGGTAAATGATAAAAAAAGAATTTTTGATGCGGAGTGCTACTTGGCATAATTTCAATGTAATTCTTCTTAATTGTGGTATGAATATTCAGATCTATAAGATTCAAGACAAAAGTTCATATTGACATAAAAATAATAATACTTCAAGCATACTAATAAAGCAATCATGTCTTCTCAAAATAACATGGCCAAAGAAAGTTATCCCTACAAAATTATATAGTCTGGCTATGCTCTATCTTCACCACACAAAGTATTTAAATCATGCACAACCTCGATGACAAGCCAAGCAATTGTTTCATACTTTAGAATTTTCAAACTTTTTCAATCTTCACGCAATACATGAGCGTGAGCCATGGACATAACACTATATGTGGAATAGAATGGTGGTTGTGGAGAAGACAAAAAGGGAGAAGATAGTCTCACATCAACTAGGCGTATCAACGGGCTATGGAGATGCCCATCAATAGATATTAATGTGAGTGAGTAGGGATTGCCATGCAACGGATGCACTAGAGCTATAAGTATATGAAAGCTCAACAAAAGAAACTAAGTGGGTGTGCATCCAACTCGCTTGCTCACAAAGACCTAGGGCAATTTGAGGAAGCCCATCATTTGAATATACAAGCCAAGTTCTATAATGAAAAATTCCCACTAGTATATGAAAGTGAAAGCATAGGATACTCTCTCTATGAAGAACATGGTGCTACTTTGAAGCACAAGTGTGGTAAAAGGATAGTAACATTGCCCCTTCTCTCCTTTTCTCTCATTTTTTATATTATTTTTTCTTTCTTTTTTTTGTTGGGCATCTTTGCCCTCCTTTTTTTATTCGGGCTTCTTTGGCCTCTTTTATTTTTTTGTAAAGTCCGGAGTATCATCCCGACTTGTGGGGGAATCATAGTCTCCATCATCCTTTCCTCACCGGGGCAATACTCTAATAATGATGGTCATCACACTTTTATTTACTTACAACTCAATATTACAACTCGATATCTAGAACAAAGATATGACTCTATATGAATGCCTCCGGCGGTGTACCGGGATGTGCAATGATCTAGCGTAGCAATGACATCAAAAAATGGACAAGCCATGAAAACATCATCCTAGCTATCTTACGACCATGCAAAGCAATATGACAATGAATGCTCAAGTCATGTATATGATGATGATGGAAGTTGCATGGCAGTATATCTCGCAATGGCTATGGAAATGCCATGATAGGTAGGTATGGTGGCTGTTTTGAGGAAGATATAATGAGGCTTATGTGTGATAGAGCGTATCATATCACGGGGTTTGGATGCACCGGCGAAATTTGCACCAACTCTCGAGGTGAGAAAGGGCAATGCACGGTACCGAAGAGGCTAGCAATGATGGAAGGGTAAGAGTGCGTATAATCCATGGACTCAACATTAGTCATAAAGAACTCACATACTTATTGCAAAAATCTATTAGTCATTGAAACAAAGTACTACGTGCATGCTCCTAGGGGGATAGATTGGTAGGAAAAGACCATCGCTCGTCCCCGACCGCCACTCATAAGGAAGGCAATCAATAAATAAATCATGCTCTGACTTCATCACATAACGGTTCACCATACGTGCATGCTACGGGAATCACAAAGTTCAACACAAGTATTTCTACAATCCACAACTACCCACTAGCATGACTCTAATATCACCATCTTTATATTGCAAAACTATTGCAAGGAATCAAACATATCATATTCAGTGATCTACAAGTTTTATGTAGGATTTTATGACTAACCATGTGAATGACCAGTTCCTGTCATCTCTCTAAATAGATATAAGTGAAGCAAGAGAGTTTAATTCTTTCTACAAAAGATATGCCCACGCTCTAACAAATATAAGTGAAGCAAAAAAGCATTCTACAAATGGCGATTGTCTAAGTAAAGAGAAACAGGCAATCCAAACTTCAAATGATGTAAGTGAAGCACATGAAGCATTCTATAAAGCCATACTCAAAAGATATAAGTGCAGTGCAAAGAGCGTTCTATAAATCAACCAAGGACTATCTCATACCAGCATGGTGCATAAAAGAAAAATGAAACGAAATGCAAAAGACGCTCCAAGATTGCACATATCGCATGAACGAAACGAATCCGAAAACATACCGATACTTGTTGAAGAAAGAGGGGATACCTTCCCAGCATCCCCAAGCTTAGACTCTTGAGTCTCCTTGAATATTTACTTGGGGTGCCTCGGGCATCCCCAAGCTTGAGCTCTTGCCTCTCTTCCTTCTTCTCACATCGAGACCTTCTCGATCATCGAACACTTCATCCACACAAAACTTCAACAGAAAACTCGGTAAGATCAGTTAGTATAATAAAGCAAATCACTACTCTAAGTACTGTTGCAAACCAATTCATATTTTGTTTTTGCATTGTGTCTACTCTAATATAACTTTTTCATGGCTTAATCCGCTGATATAAATTGATAGTTTCATCAAAACAAGCAAACTATGCATCAAAAACAGAATCTGTCACAAACAGAACAGTCTGTAACAATATGAACATTAACCATACTTATGATACTTGAAAAATTCTGCCAGCATTAGGAAAAATAAACAATTTGTACATAAAGACAATGCAAAAAGAATCAGAACCATTTGACGTTCCAGTAAAAAATGAAAAATCGCGCACTACAGCCAAAGTTTCTGTCCTGCACCGCACAAACCAACAAGCATTGTAAACATCCTAAAGGCAAACCTTGGTACATTATTTTTATAATACAATGGAATTGTACAAGGGGATAATTATTTTTATTGAAAAGTTTCTGTTATCAAGATTCACAAAGTTTGCGTGAGCATGAACAAAGTTCAAGGCTAGCTCCCACTTCAACAATGCTTGTCTCTCTCACTTTCGCTTTTCTTTTTGAAAAAGTTTTGGGTTCCCCTCTTTATTTTTGTTGTTTTTAAACTATATGAAAGCACTCAACAGAAATAAATGACTCTCTAAAACTTCCGGGTTGTCTCCCTGGCAGCGCTTTCTTTAAGGCCATTAAGCTAGGCATATAGTGCTCAAGTAGTGAATCCACCCGGATCCCAAGGTATATCAAAGCCAATTTTAATTAACAATGATTTGGAATTTAGTAGTGAGCACAAAGCAACATATATCATGAAACAATGAAGTCTAACTCTCTTCCTATGCATCGGCATGTCATAAAAGAACAATTCATGCACACATAGTAAAGGCCAATGCATAGTATAAACAGTTTCTTGCAATTTTATCATATTGGAAACATAGAGAGGTGGAGATATAGTTCCTCTCTCATAATAATTGCAAGTAGGAGTAGAAAGCACATGCATATTATATTCATCAAAATCATCATGTGCAATGGTAAAAGGCAACCCATCAATATAATCCTTAATAAGTGCAAACTTCTCCGATATAGTGTAGTCGGGAGAATTCAAGAAGATAATAGGACTATCATGCGTGGGTGCAATAGCAACAATTTCATGTTTAACATAAGGAACTATAGCAAGTTCATCTCCATAAGCATAATTAATATTGGCATCTTGGCCACAAGCATAGCAAGCATCATCAAAAAGGGATATTTCAAGAGAATCAATGGGATCATAACAATCATCATAGCAATCATCCTTCGGTAAGCACGAAGGGAAATTAAACAATGTATGAGTTGGAGGGTTACTCTCATTAGAAGGTGGGCACAAGTGATCAATCCGCTCTTCCTCCTTTTGTTCTTCGCTCTCCTCCTCATCTTTTTCATCCAATGAGCTCACAGTTTCATCAAATTTCTTCTTCCATAGATTCCTGCAAAATATTAGTCTCTTCTTGGACAGCGGAGACTTTCTCAATAAGTGCATTAATTTCGGCATTGTATTCATAATTATCATAGCAATATTTGAGGATAGCTAAATTTTCAGATCTATAAACAGCATCATCAAAATCTTCAAACTCTTTACACATAGATTCAATTTCATAAGCACCCATAAAAGCAACAAATTCTTCTATTTGTTCCACATCATAGTAATCATATATACCATTAACATAAGAAGCTAAGGTTTTATTATCATTAAATTTGCATGAAAAGGGAAGGTGTGGAGCATTCATCCTAGAGCAACAAGTATAATCATAACTCACGCATAGTTGCCAAGCATACCACTTCAATATATGAATTTGATCCCATAATAGTTTCCCTTTTTGTGTTAAGCCATAATCCCTTAAGTATTCACGTTGATCCAACGTTACTCCCATTACATAATTGAATGGGGTTTTCTCAGGATTATTAAAGTAGTACATAATATCTTCCACATAACCAGCATCGAGGGTTTTAGGAGGTTCCCCATCTCCATGAGCAGCAAGTACACCTAAATTTTTTGGTATTTCGTGTTCCATATCCATAACTAAAGATAAAGAACAACTAAGAACAGCAAATAAAAATTACTTAGTGATAAAGGAAACAAGCACACACGAGAATATTCACCCCACGCTATTGCTCCCCGGCAACGGTGCCAGAAAAAAGCTTGATGTCTACTACACAACCTTCTTCTTGTAGACGTTGTTGGGCCTCCAAGTGTAGAGGTTTATAGGACAGTAGCAAATTTCCCTCAAGTGGATGACCTAAGGTTTATCAATCCGTGGGAGGCGTAGGATGAATATGGTCTCTCTCAAACAACCCTGCAACCAAATAACAAAGAGTCTCTTGTGTCCCCAACACACCCAATACAATGGTAAATTGTATAGGTGCACTAGTTTGGCGAAGAGATGGTGATACAAGTGCAATATGGATGGTAGATATAGGTTTTTGTAATCTAAAAATATAAAAACAGCAAGGTAACGAACGGTAAAAGTGAGCGTAAACGGTATTGCAATGCTAGGAAACAAGGCCTAGGGTTCATACTTTCACTAGTGCAAGTTCTCTCAACAATAATAACATAGTTGGGTCATATAACTATCCCTCCACATGCAACAAAGAGTCAATCCAAAGTCACTAATAGCGGAGAACAAACAAAGAGATTATGGTAGGGTACGAAACCACCTCAAAGTTATTCTTTCCAATCAATCTATTGGACTATTCCTATAAGTGTCACAAACAGCCCTAGAGTTCGTACTAGAATAACACCTTAAGATACAAATCAACCAAAACCCTAATGTCACCTAGATACTCCATTGTCACCTCAAGTATCCGTGGGCATGATTATACGATATGCATCACACAATCTCAATTCATCTATTCAACTAACACATAGAACCTCAAAGAGTGCCCAAAGTTTCTACCGGAGAATCACGACGAAAACGTGTGCCAACCCCTATGCATTAGTTCATGGGTGGAACCAGCAAGTTGATCACCAAAACATACATCAACTGGCACGTGATATCCCATTGTCACCACAAATACGCACGGCAAGACATACATCAAGTGTTCTCAAATCTTTAAAGACTCAATCCGATAAGATTACTTCAAAGGGGAAACTCAATTCATTACAAGAGAGAAGAGGGGGAGAATAAACATAGGATCCAACTATAATAGCAAAGCTCGCGATACATCAAGATCGTGCCAAATCAAGAACACGAGAGAGAGAGAGAGATCAAACACATAGCTACTGGTACATACCCTCAGCCCCGAGGGTGAACTACTCCCTCCTCGTCATGGAGAGTGCCGGGATGATGAAGAAGGCCACCGGTGAGGATTCCCCCCCTCTGGCAGGGTGCCGGTACAGGGTCCCGATTGACTTTTGGTGGCTACAGAGGCTTGCGGCGGCGGAACTCCTGATCTATGTTCTCCTATGGAAGTTTTAGGGTATATGGGAATATATAGGAGCCGGAAGTACGTCGGGGGAGCCACGGGGGCCCCATGAGGCAGGGGGCACGCCCTAGGGGGGTGGGCGCGCCCCCCACCCTCGTGGGCAGCTCCCGTATCTTCTGACATGCACTCCAAGTTTCCTGGGTTGCTTTCCTTCTGAAAATAACTTCTCCAATTGATTTCGTTCCGTTTCGAGTCCATCTGATATTCCTTTTCTTTGAGACACTGAAATAGGCATAAAACAACAAATCTGGGCTGGGCCTCCGGTTAATAGGTTAGTCCCAAAAGTAATATAAAAGTGGATAATAAAGCCCAATATTGCCCAAAACAGTAGATAATATAGCATGGAGCAATAAAAAATTATAGATACGTTGGAGACGTATCATGCGGCACCGCATTGAATTTTGCAAATGCGGTTCGCCCAAGCAGTGCATGATAGCCACTGCGGAACGGGACTATATCGAAGATTAACTCCTCGCTTCGGAAATTATCCGGGGATCCGAAGACCACTTCCAGTGTGACTGAGCCTGTGCAATGGGCCTCTACACATGGTATGACGACTTTAATGGTCATTTTTGTGGGTTTAATCCTTGAGGGATCTATACCCATTTTTCGCACTGTGTCCTGATAAAGAAGGTTCAGGCTGCTGCCGCCGTCCATAAGGACTCAAGTGAGGTGAAATCCGTCAATGATTGGGTCTAGGACCAATGCGGCGAATCCGCCGTGGCGGATACTAGTGGGATAGTCCCTGCGATCGAAAGTGATCGGACAGGAGGACCATGGGTTGAACTTTGGGGCAACTGGCTCCAATGCGTATACGTCCCTTAACGCACGCTTCCGCTCCCTCTTGGGGATGTGGGTTGCATATATCATGTTCACCGTCCGCACTTGTGGGGGAAACCCCTTCTGTCCTCCGTTGTTCGGTGGTCGGGGCTCCTCCTCGTCGTCGCTATGTAGCCCCTTGTCTTTGTTTTCGGCATTTAACTTGCCCGCCTGCTTGAACACCCAACAATCCCTGTTGGTGTGGTTGGCTGGCTTGTCGGGGGTGCCATGTATCTGACACGAGCGATCGAGTATACGGTCCAAACTGGACGGGCCCGGAGTACTTTGTTTAAATGGCTTTTTCCGCTGACCGGGCTTGGAGCCTCTGAATCCGGCATTGACTGCCGTATCCTCTGTATTGTTGCTGTTGATGTGGCGCTTGTGTTTGTTGCGACGTGACCTACCATTGCTGTCCTTGGTATCCGAAGTACCAGGGTTCTTTGATATGTTATTGCTGCGAGCCAGCCAGCTGCCCTCTCCCGCACAAAAGCGGGTCATGAGCGTCGTGAGGGCTGCCATAGTTTTTGGCTTTTCCTGGGCAAGGTGCCGGGCAAGCCACTCGTCGCGGATGATATGCTTGAAAGCTGCTAGGGCCTCTGCATCCGGACAGTCGACGATTTGATTTTTCTTGGTTAGGAACCATGTCCAGAATTGCCTGGCCGATTCCTCTAGCTGTTGAATTATGTGGCTCAAGTCATCGGCATCTGGTGGTTGCACATAAGTGCCCTGGAAGTTGTCGAGGAATGCGGCTTCCAGATATTCCCAACAGCTAATGGATTCTGCTGGCAGGCTGTTGAGCCAATGCCGAGCTGGTCCTTTAAGCTTGAGTGGGAGGTATTTGATGGCGTGTAGATCGTCACCACGGGCCATGTGGATATGCAGGACGTAGTCCTCAATCCATACCGCAGGATCTGTTGTACCATCGTATGATTCAGTATTTACGGGTTAAAAACCCTCTGGGATTTGATGATCCATTACTTCATCTGTGAAGCATAGGGGGTGTGCGGCGCCTCTATACTGGGCTATGTCACGACACAGCTTGAATGAGTCTTGTCTGCTGTGTTCGGCCCGGCCGGATTTACTTTTACTGTATCCGACGTGACGGTTATCGTCTCTCGTAGTGGGGCGCCCTCGCGATCTGTAGATCGATCTTGCTTGCTTTGCTTTATCCTCCAATACGTCTCACAGGTCTAGCGTATTTCCCTGTGCCTTGACATTTTTCTTTGAATGGCGACGGGGTGCGGCTTGAGCATTTGGCTGAAATCAAGCTTTTAAATATCGGTCGTATCGGCCGCAATATCGGCCGCAATATCGGGCGCAATATCGGTTTTGACTGCCCACCGATACGAAGCTATGTTATCGTTTCCAGAATTGCGTTTCTCAACTTACCGGCCGCAATATCGCTGGTCAGCCCGCAATTTCAGGCCGATACATGTCTGACCGATATGGACGATATGTAAAAGTGGCCCAATTTACATAAACTGGATGAGCCCAGCCCACAAACGTGCACAAGCCTGCCTAGTACTAATAGACCTAGGTCTTTTTCTTGGCGTACTAGTACACAGCGGTGGCGACGGCGGCGGCGGCTGCGATCCTGAACGTTTTCCCCTGGCGGCCGCCGGCTGCGACGGCGGATGGGTAACTACACGACGTTCTGCTTTGCTCTCCGGCTGGAACCCTGCTCCATCCTTGCCATTAGTTCCTTTGGCGTCCATCATCTGCAACGGTACAACCTTCTCTGGCAAGCTGCAAATCCACGAGCTTCAAGCAAGTAGTGATGGATGCTGGGTGCTGGCCCTCGTCTCGCTCGCCGCCGGCGGACACAGACACGCGCAAGCTAGTTCAGTTTCTACCACGCACACACGAAGCAGAGGAAAAACAGAGCACTTGTTCAGTTTTGAGAGAGAGAGAGAGTACAAATATATGCGCATTCAAGTTTAAGCAAACAGTGCAAATGCGCATTCAGGTTTAAGCATAGAGTATGAGTGTGCATTCTGTCCTCAAGTCCGTATTGCCTCATTTCTTGAATGCTTCTTGCGTCTAGCACTAGTACACTATTTCTTTTGCTTATGGCTTATTAAGTGGCTCTGTTTTTTTGCGTCTAGTACTAGTACACTAGTTCTTTGTTCAGATTTATGGCTTATTAATCAGGAATATTTTTTGTAATTTCTTAGATCATCATGTCAGCAAGTGCGACTTCATCAGCAACACAGGAAGGAGTGTCAGCCAAAAATAAGCCAAAAAAGGATTCAGCTTGGGAGTATGCATTTTCGCCAAGTGAGAAGCACCCGAACAATGTTGGATGTAATTTCTGTAAAAGTATCTTCAGTGGAGGAATCACCAGGATGAAGCAACATTTAGCTGGATTGAGAGGCCAGGTTACCCCATGCACACAAGTTCCTCAAGATGTTAGGGATAAGATGAAGACTATCCTTGAGGTAGCAGAACAAAAGAAACTAGATAAAGAAGAAGAGTTGAACAAACCTAGAAGTCAGGTTCATATTGCTGAGGAGGACGACGATGAGCAAGATCAATCAACCAGTTTAGTGCGAAAGAGGTCTTTGAATAAAGGACCACTTGACTGTTATCGTGAGAAACCAGAAGAAGCTCGTGGAAAAGGAAAGAATTCTCGGACTTGCACTCAAACCACACTAAATGAAACATACAAGTTGAAGGAGAAACAGAGAGCTCATGAATACATTGCAGATTGGTTTTACGAAGCTGGAATTCCATTAAATGCCGTTCGCCTTGATTCATTCGATTTAATGATAGAAGCTATTGGACAATATGGCCCACGATTGAAGAAGCCATCTCCTTATCAGCTTGGCACTCCTTTGTTGGAGAACAGAGTCAGATCACTAGATGAATATGCAAATGCACATAAGGAGGCATGGTCATTGACTGGATGCTCTCTTTTGACAAATGCTTGGACAGATCGACGGGGAAGAAGCCTAATGAACTTGGTATCTCATTCTGCTAGAGGTGTGTGGTTTCTCCGAGATATAGATGCTTCTGCAGATGTTCATGATGCTAATTACATCTACTCTTTGGTACACTCATGCATAGATGAAATTGGTCCGGAGAAGGTTTTACAAGTAGTGACCGATAATGCTTCAAATAACATGGCTGCAGCAAAGTTACTAAAACAGAAATATCCTCAGATATTTTGGACTCCTTGTGCAGCACATACCATTGATCTAATGCTTGAGGACATTGGTAAGAAGCCTGCTATCCAGAATACAATTAAGAAAGCAAAGTCTATTACATGTTACATTTATGCCCACACTAGAGTGTTGTCTATGATGCGTTCTTTTACTGGTGATCGTGATTTAGTTCGAGCTAGAATGACTCGGTTTGCCACTTGCTACCTTAATTTGAAAAGTCTGTATGACAAAAGAAAAGAACTGAAAGAAATGTTCGGATCAACAAAGTGGAGCGACTCTAGGTTTGCTAAGCAAAAAGCAGGAAAAGTTATTGCTAAGTTGGTCATGGGCAACGATTTTTGGTCATCAATTTTGCGACTTATAAACTATTTTGAGCCACTAGCATTTGTACTTAGAAGGATGGATGGAGATGTTCCTGCTATGGGTTACCTTTATGGTGATCTTGAAAATGCAAAAAAGGAAATTGCTGTCCGTTTTGATGGAAATGCAAAGAAATATGGTTTCATTTGGGATATTATAGACGAAAGGTGGAACGACAAACTCAAGACTCCATTGCATAAAGCTGGATATTACTTGAATCCATTCTTTTATTATGAGAACAAGGCAGAGTTGGAGGAAGAGGTTTTCGTCGCAGCAGTTGTACAGTGTGTAGGTCGTGTGTACCATGATAATGACAAATTACAAGACATGATTGTTGCCCAGCTAAATATGTACACTAATGGCACTGTTTCTTTTGGCTCTGCAATGGCTATTCGACAAAGGAAAAGTACAACTATCACCCCAGGTAAAAGCTCTCTCTCTCTCTTTTTGGTTTCAACAATATTTATCTTGTCAAATTTCTAACTTAAATTCGGTTATATTTGCAGCAAATTGGTGGGCGGCACATGGCACGGGTGCAAAGGAATTAAGAAACATGGCTATCAAGATTCTAAATTTGACGTGTAGCTCATCTGCGTGTGAAAGGAACTGGAGTGCATTTGAGAGGGTACGCACATCACTTACTTTATGCACTACCTTTTCATGTAGCGTATTGTGCTTCTTGGATCTTAATGGCTGCTTCATTTTAGGTCCATACCAAGAAAAGGACGAGATTAACACAGAAGAGATTGAATTCTCTTGTCTATGTCATGTTTAACAAGAGGCTTCAGTGGATGTATGCTCAAAGGAAGAGAGACCCATTAGCTGTAAAGTTTGTTGATGATGAACCACCGAATGAGTGGATTGAAGGGGAGGCGAGTGTTGAAGGGCAGCAGCAAGAAAATATTGTTGAAGAACAAGATGGAGAAGGAGAAAATGCATCTGATTATGATGGTGAACAAGATGAACCGGCTCAGGCTGGCGTAAATGAGAAGAAGAGAGCACTGAGCAAAGGTTCGTCGAGCAAGTCGAAGAGAGCCCGCACCATGGAGGCTGAAGAAGAGTCTTCTGACTGTGACGAAGATGATACAGCCATGCAGTTAATGGATGATTCTTCAAGTGATGATGGAGAAAATGAGGACAATTTCCTTGATGATGACTAAAATCTACAATGAAGCGACTAGATCAATATTTACTATTATGCCCACACGCACTTAATTGAAATATGTTTGAACTATTTACTCGTGAATCGTGATGCACTTGAACTGGATATGGAGTTTATGACTTTATGTGTTATTTTTTTTCATCCTATGCTTTTTTTCTTACTGTTTTGGTTATTACATGCTTGAGAACCAATTTTTCGTACATGTGAATTCGGCATGCATGATGTGTGTTCAATTTTATCTCCATAGTTTACTCCATATTATGTTAAAAATGCATGGAAAGTATAACACTTCAGATAGAAAATTATAGACCAATTTTAATTTCCGATATAACTACATATCGTCCGATATATCACCCGATATCCGATATCCGATATGTCGAGGGCAATCCTATACGAACCCGATATCCGCAATTTTTAACCTTGGCTGAAATATCTCTCTATCGCGGCCGCGTGGTGGCCGATCAGCCGCGTCATACGCTGGGGATGTAGGTTTTAATGCTTCCTCCTCTAATCGGGGTAGCAGCCTGCGCTTTGGGTAGCTCTTGGAGGGGCATTCGAGTTCATATTCCTCGGCCGCAAGGACTTCAGTCCATCTCAGCTAGCAGGTTTTGATCAGCTCTGAGCTGCTGTTGCTTTTTCTTAAGGCTATTTGCTATGGCCATAAGCCGGCGCTTGAAGCGCTCTTGTTCGGCGGGATCCTCAGGCACGACAAATTCGTCGTCGTCGAGGCTTGCCTTGTCTTCGGAGGGAGGCATGTAATTATCATCCTCTACCTCTCTGTCCCCCGCTCTCTCAAGAGGGCTGGCTTCTCCATCCTCCCGCGCTGAATCCTGCTGGAGGGAATTGTCTTCGGCACTGTTCGGAGTGTTATTATCTCCTGTGTCGGTATCACCATTTTTGCTTTGGCGGGACTTAGAGTGGCGCCGCTGACGCCGACGCTTGGGTTGCTTCTTGGAGGGGTCATCCCCTGCTGTCCCGTCGCCATTGCCTTCTTTGGGTGTATCCACCATATATATCATATGATGAGGTGGCTGTCCAGTGCCCTGTGGGCGGTGGTTCCTGTTCGTCTCTTGCATCGTCGTCCATACCGTCGATGTCTTCAGAGTTGAAGTCGAGCATGTCGGTCAAATCATCGACAGTGGCTACGAAGTGGGTGGTGGGTGGGCATCGAATTTCTTCATCATCCGCATCCCAATCCTGCCGGTCATAATCTGGCTAGGACTCTCCTGACAAGGAGAGAGACCTCAGTGAGTTCAGTATGTCGCCGAAGGGCGAGTGCTGAAAGATATCCGCGGCGGTGAACTCCATGATCGGCGCCCAATCGGATTTGATTGGCAAGGGCGCGGGTGGTTCGGGGTCCGGAGGAGAGTCCGACAATTTGGAGTCACAGGCCTCGCGAAGGGTAAGGCTGGTATTCGGCTCGATCGCCGTTGAGGCTGCGGCCTCCATGGCGGGGTCTAACCACCCGCCCACAGATGGAGCAATTGACTCTGAATTGAAGGTCGGAGCGGTTGCAGGTGCGATCTCTTGAACACTCTCCGGCAGCAGAGCTAAATCATGCCCATCGTGACAGTGCGGCGCACTCGGCAGGGGCTCGAATCCGTCGAAGATCAAGTCTCCGCAGATGTCGGACGTGTAGTTTAAGCTTCCAAACCTGACCTGATGGCCAGGGGCGTAACTTTCAATCTGCTCTAGATGGCCAAGCGAATTGGCCCGCAGTGCAAAGCCGCCGAATACAAAAATCTGTCCGGGGAGAAAAGTCTCACCCTGGGCTGGATTGCTAACGATGATCGAAGGAGCCATCAAGCCTAATGGTGACGACACAGAGGAACTCTCAATGAAAGCACCAATGTCGGTGTCAAAACCGGCGGATCTCGGGTAGGGGGTCCCGAACTATGTGTCTAGGCGGATGGTAACATGAGACAAGGGACACGATGTTTTTACCCAGGTTCGGGCCCTCTTGATGGAGGTAAAACCCTACTCCTTCTTGATTAATATTGATGATATGGGTATTACAAGAGTTGATCTACCATGAGATCAGAGAGGCTAAACCCTAGAAGCTAGCCTATGGTATGATTGTTGTTGTTCCTACGGACTAAACCCTTCGGTTTATATAGACCCCGGAGGGGGCTAGGGTTACACAGAGTCGGTTACAAGGAAGGAGATCTGCATATCCATATCGCCAAGCTTGCCTTCCACGCCAAGGAGAGTCCCATCCGGACACGAGATGAAGTCTTCAATCTTGTATCTTCATAGTCCAACAGTCTGGCCAAAGGTTATAGTTCGGCTGTCCGGATACCCCCTAATCCAGGACTCCCTCATAGAGGTTATGAGGGCATATTTGTTGGTTATGCTACAAACTCTCATGCTTACCGTGTCCTCAATAAATCCACGGGACTCATTGAGGAGACGTGTAACGTGGAGTTTTATGAGAATAATGGCTCCCAAGTGGAGCAAAGTGGCACTTGTGATGTAGGTGATGAAATTCCTCCTCAAGCCATAAGAAGAATGGGTGTTGGTTTTATCCTACCCATTGAGGAACCCCTTGTGGCCGAAGGAGAAGGACAATGCTCCACTCAAGTGGAGCCATCACCAACCCAAGGCCCACACGCTTCCGAAGAACATAGTGAAGGCCCTCTACCTAGTGAACAAGATCAAGGGCAAGATCACTCTCAAGATGGTGGTGAACCACCACATGATGCCCAAGGTCAAGTTCTCACCTCCGAGCAAGCTCAAGATCAAGAGCAAGCTCAAGATCAAGAACAAGCTCAAGACGGTGCTCTAGATGATCAAGTTTCCTCTCCTCATCTCACTTCCGAGGAGGAATTGGAGCATCGTGCCGCCAAGATCGCTTCCAAGCTCACCACCAAAGGGCACATCATGGAGAATGTGCTTGGAAGCTTAACCAAGGGGGTAAGCACTCGTAGACAATTAGAAAACTATTGTGAACATCATGCGTTTGTCTCTTGTGTGGAACCACAAAAGGTTTATGAAGCTCTCGAGGATCCAGATTGGCTCAATGCGATGCATGAAGAACTCAACAACTTCGAGCACAACAAGGTGTGGAGATTGGTGCCAAGGCCAACCGGGAACCATAATGTCATTGGAACCAAGTGGATATTCAAGAACAAGCAAGATGCTCATGGAACTATCATTCACAACAAGGCTCGTTTGGTGGCACAAGGCTACTCCCAAGTCGAGGGTATCGACTACGGTGAAACCTTTGCTCCCATTGCTCGCCTTGAGTCCATTCGCATGTTAATTGCATATGCTTCTCATCATAACTTTAAGTTGCAACAAATGGATGTGAAGAGTGCTTTTCTTAATGGTCCCATTAATGAGTTGGTTTACGTCAAACAACCCCCCGGGTTAGAGGATCCCTACTTTCCCGATCATGTGTATCAACTTGATGAGGCACTCTATGGCCTTAAACAAGCCCCATGTGCGTGGTATGACCACCTTACCGAGTTGCTACAAGATCGTGGATTTGAAGTTGGGCTAATCGACCCCACTCTTTTTACTAAGAAGGTCAAAGGGTAGTTGTTTGTGTGCAAACTATATGTTGATGATATTATCTTTGGTTCCCCTAACAAAGCTTTCAATGAGGAATTTGCCAATCTCATGACCTCAAAGTTCAAGATGTCTTCCATGGGAGAGTTGAAGTTCTTCCTCGGATTCGAAGTGAAGCAAAGAAGAGAAGGAACCTTCATCAACCAAGCCAAATACACTCAAGACATGCTCAAGAGATTCAAGCTAATTGATGTCAAGCCGGCTTCCACTCCAATGCCCACCAAGTGCCAACTTGACATTGATCCTAATGGTAAAGTGGTGGATCAAAAGGTATATCGCTCCATGATTGGCTCCTTGCTTTACCTTTGTGCATCTAGACCAGATATCATGTTGAGTGTGGGAATTTGTGCACGGTTTCAAGCCACACCTAAGGAAAGCCACTATGTGGCGGTCAAGCGAATCTTTCGATATTTGGCTCATACCCCAAACTTTGGCTTATGGTACCCAAGAGGAGAAAACTTCAAGTTTGTAGGATATTCGGACTCCGATTGGGCGGGAGACAAAGTGGATAGGAAGTCCACTTCCAGAGGGTGCCAATTCCTTGGTTGCTCTTTGGTGAGTTGGTCTTCCAAGAAGCAAAGTTGTGTGTCTCTCTCGTCCATCGAAGCGGAGTATGTGGCGGCCGGTAGTTGTTGTGCACAACTCTTATGGATGAGGCAAACTTTAAAGGCTTACAGTGTCATTTGTGACAAAGTGCCTCTTTGGTGTGACAATGAAAGTGCCATCAAGATTTCTCTCAACCAGGTGCAACACTTCAAGACGAAGCATATTGAGATTCGGTATCACTTCATCCGGGATCACATTAGGCGAGGGGAGATCGAGCTCAACTATGTCAACACTCATGATAACCTTACAGATATCTTCACAAAGCCTTTGGATGAAGCAAGATTTCGCGACTTAAGGCATGAGCTAAATATCATTGATTCGAGCAATGTTGCTTGAACTCTTGCACACCCTACCATACTCAACTTGTTATCTTGTTTAGGTGTAGGCATGGATATAGGGGGAGTGGTGTTCTCTCAATGAACTCTCCCTCCCCCATTATGCATAAATTGATCAACTCTTTCACATTAGCCATTTTTGATGGTACTTGTGCTTCAAAGACGAGTTTTGGTCATGGGCCCAAGGATAATTCTTCGCGGTGCCATACCAATTGACTCAAACATAGGTGTGTAGGATCGGAAGTATGTCTAGAGGGGGGTGATTAGACTACTTGACCAAATAAAAATCTATCCTTTTCCCAATTTTAGTTCTTGGCAGATTTTAGCTATCTTAGCACAAGTCAAGCAATCTCCACTCGATTCAAGCAAGCATGCAAAAGAGTATATGAGCAGCGGAAAGTAAAGCATGCAATTTGCAAGAATGTAAAGGGAAGGGTTTGGAGAATTCAAACACAATTGGAGACACGGATGTTTTTGGCGTGGTTCCGATAGGTGGTGCTATCGTACATCCACGTTGATGGAGACTTCAACCCACGGAGGGTAACGGTTGCGCGAGTCCACGGAGGGCTCCACCCACGAAGGGTCCACGAAGAAGCAACCTTGTCTATTCCATCACGGCCGTCGCCCATGAAGGACTTGCCTCACTAGCGGTAGATCTTCACGAAGTAGGCGATCTCCTTGCCCTTACAAACTCCTTGGTTCAACTCCACAATCTTGTCGGAGGCTCCCAAGTGACACCTAGCCAATCTAGGAGACACCACTCTCCAAGAAGTAACAAATGGTGTGTTGATGATGAACTCCTTGGTCTTGTGCTTCAAATGATAGTCTCCCCAACACTCAACTCTCTCTCACAGGATTTGGATTTGGTGGAAAGAAGATTTGAGTGGAAAGCAACTTGGGGAAGGCTAGAGATCAAGATTCATATGGTAGGAATGGAATATCTTGAGCTCAACACAAGTGTAGGTGGTTCTCTCTCAGAAAATGTGTATTGGAATTGAAGATCTGTTCTGATGGCTCTCTTACCGAATGAAGAGTGGGTGGAGGGGTATATATAGCCTCCACACAAAATCTAACCGTTACACACAATCTGCCAAACTCGGTGGGACCGAATCGTTAAACTCGGTCGGACCGATTCAGCAAACCTAGTGACCGTTAGGATTTTCGGTGGGACTGAGATGCAACTCGGTAGGACCGATATGGTTAGGGTTTGGGCATAACGTAATCTCGGTGTGACCGATTACACAAGCTCGGTGGGACCGATTTTGGTAATAAGCTAACCAGAGAGTTGGTCAGGTAAACTCGGTGGGACCGATTCGCTCTTTTCGCTGAGACCGAAATGTTACGAAAAGGAAACAGAGAGTTTACATTGCAATCTCGGTGGGACCGATCGCTCACTTCGGATGGACCGAAATGTTACGAAGGGAAACCGAGAAATTGCAATCCCATCTCGGTGAGACTGAGATCCCTATTGGTGAAACCGAATTGCTAGGGTTTGTGGCAGTGGCTATGATAAATGAAACTCCCGTGGCGCCGGATAGAAAGAATCGGTGGGGCCGAGTTTGACTTTTGGTTTAGGTCAAAAGTGGATGTGGGAAGATGGTTGAGGGTTTTGGAGCATATCACTAAGCACATGAAGCAAGAGGCTCATTAAGCAACACCTCATCCCTCCTTAATAGTATTGGCTTTTCCTATAGACTCAATGTGATCTTGGATCACTAAAATATAAAATGTAGAGTCTTGATCTTGAAGCTTGAGCCAATCTTTTGTCCTTATAATTTTGAGGGATCCACTTTCCTCATCCATGCCATGCCATCCATTGAGCTTTTCCTGAAATATTAATCTTGGAATAATGTTAGCTCAATGAGTTATATGTTGTTAGGAATTACCGAAACCACCCAGGGATAGTTGCACTTCCAAGGTGGCCTCAGCCACCGCTCTCTCTTGGAGAGGTGTGTGTTTCTCTCTCTCTTTGTTGGTTTTGTGTGTGTGTTTGTTCTCGTTCTTATCCCTTGAGCTAAGCCCTTTTTGGACTAGGTCTTCTTGCGGCAGAGCAGTACTACCGCTGTGTGCGGGGTACTACCGCTTATAAGGGTCAAGCGGCACTACCGCCCACTCCAGCGGTACTACCGCTGCGGGGGCGGGCGATGGGGGTTATATCGGGGCAGGGGGGGGTTATTTTCTTCCCCATACCCATTCGCCCCCACTCGCTCGTCTTCCTCATCGCTCCAGCGACGTCTTGCCGCGGGAGGGCTCCGGCCGGTCGCCGTTTTTGGGCCGTCCCTCTCCATCTCCTCTGGTGGAGTTGTTCCCCACCACGTCTGATACGTCTCCAACGTATCTATAATTTTTGATTGCTCCCTGCTATATTATCTACTGTTTTGGGCAAAATTGGGCTTTATTATCCACTTTTATATTACTTTTGGGACTAACCTATTAACCGGAGGCCCAGTCCAGATTTGCTGTTTTATGCCTATTTCAGTGTTTCGAGGAAAAGGAATATCAGACGGACTCGAAACGGAACGAAATCAACTTGAGAAGTTATTTTTGGGAGGAAACCTACCAGATAGACTTGGACCCTACTTTAGGGGATCTCCGGGCTGCTCATGAGGGTAGGGGGCGCCCCCCCCTAGGGCGCGCCCCCCTACCTCGTGACCCCCCCAGAGGTCCACCGACGTACCCCTTGCACCCATATATACCTACGTATCCTAAAACTTCCAGAACAGAACCTAGATCGGGAGTTCCGCCGCCCCAAGACTCTGTAGCCACCAAAAGTCAATCGGGACCCTGTTCCGGCACCCTGCCGGAGGGGGGATCCCTCACCTGTGGCCTTCTTCATCATCCTGGTGCTCTCCATGACGAGGAGGGATTAGTTCAACGTCGGGGCTGAGGGTATGTACCAGTAGCTATGTGTTTGATCTCTCTGTCTCGTGTTCTTGATCTGGCACGATCTTGATGTATCGCGAGCTTTGCTATTATAGTTGGATCTTATGTTTCTTCTCCCCCTCTTCTCTCTTGTAATGGATTGAGTTTCCCCTTTGAAGTTATGTTATCAGATTGAGTCTTTAAATATTTGAGAACACTTGATGTATGTCTTGCCGTGCATATCTGTGGTGACAATGGGATATCACGTGCCACTTGATGTATGTTTTGGTGATCAACTTGCTGGTTCCGCCCATGAACTAATGCATAGGGGTTGGCACACGTTTTCGTCGTGATTCTCCAGTAGAAACTTTGGGCACTCTTTGAGGTTCTATGTGTTGGTTTGAATAGATGAATTGATATTGTGTGATGCATATCGTATAATCATACCCACGGATACTTGAGGTGACAATGGAGTATCTAGGTGACATTAGGGTTTTGGTTGATTTGGGTCTTAAGGTGTTATTCTAGTACGAACTCCAGGGCTGTTTGTGACACTTATAGGAATATTCCAACGGATTGATTGGAAAGAATAACTTTGAGGTGGTTTCGTACCCTACCATAATCTCTTCGTTTGTTCTCCGCCATTAGTTACTTTGAAGTGACTCTTTGTTGCATGTTGAGGGATAGTTATATGATCCAATTATGTTATTATTGTTGAGAGGACTTGCACTAGTGAAAGTATGAACCCTAGGCCTCGTTTCCACGCATTGCAATACCATTTACGCTCACTTTTACCACTTGCTACCTTGCTGTTTTTATAGTTTCAGATTACAAAAACCTATATCTACCATCCATATTGCACTTGTATCACCATCTCTTCGCCGAACTAGTGCACCTATGCAATTTACCATTGTATTGGGTGTGTTGGGGACACAAGAGATTCTTTGTTATTTGGTTGCAGGGTTGCTTGAGAGAGACCATCTTCATCCTACGCCTCCCACGGATTGATAAACCTTAGGTCATCCACTTGAGGGAAATTTGCTACTGTCCTACAAACCTCTGCACTTGGAGGCCTAACAACGTCTACAAGAAGAAGGTTGCATAGTAGACATCAAGCTCTTTTCTGGCGCCGTTGCCGGGGATGCTAGGTAAGTGAAGGTATATCTTTAGCACTAGTCTAGTTTATAAAAAGAAAGCTACAAAAAAATGGAATTGAGTTTGTCTCATACGCTTCACCTTTTTAATATCTTTCGTGAGTATGATGGAAAAGAAAATTGTGCTCAAATACTAGAAGAAGAAATCTATAAAATGTTTGGCACTAAATCCTTGAATGATGAGCATGATTGCAATGTTGTTAGTATGAATTCCTTGGATACCCATGATGCTAATGACGATTGCGCTAGTTATGATGAAAATGCCTCCTATAAACATGTCAATTTTTGTGGAGTGCATGTTTGCGAGTACACACCGAATAGGGAAGATAGATATTGCAAGAGGCATAAGTACTTAGAGACCAAATTGTTACAAGAAGAGTGATACGTCTCCATCGTAACTACTTTTCCAAACACTTTTGCCGTTGTTTTGGTCTCTAATTTGCATGATTTGAATGGAACTTACCCGGACTGACGCTGTTTTCAGTAGAATTGCCATGGTGTTGTTTTATGTGCAGAAAATAAAAGTTCTCGGAAAGTCCTGAAACTCCACGGAACACCTTAGAAAAATCAATAAAAAATCCTCGCCAAAGATGAAGTCCAGGGGGCCCACACCCTATCCACGAGGGTGGGGGGCGCGCCCCCCCTAGGGCGCTCCCCCTACCTCGTGGGCCCACTTGTGACCCTCTGACATCAACTCCAACTCTATATATCTCGTTTCGGAGAGAAAAAAATAGGAGAGAAGAAAGAATCGCGTTCCACGACACGGAGCCGCCGCCAAGCCCTAATCTCTCTCGGGAGGGCTGATCTGGAGTCCGTTCGGGGCTCCGGAGAGGGGGATTCGTCGCTGTCGTCATCATCAACCATCCTCCATCACCAATTTCATGATGCTCACCGCCGTGCGTGAGTAATTCCATCGTAGGCTTGCTGGACGGTGATGGGTTGGATGAGATCTATCATGTAATCGAGTTAGTTTTGTTAGGGTTTGATCCCTAGTATCCCCTATGTTCTGAGATTGATGTTTCTATGACTTTGCTATGCTTAATGCTTGTCACTAGGGCCCGAGTGCCATGATTTCAGATCTGAACCTATTATGTTTTCATGAATATATGTGTGTTCTTGATCCTATCTTGCAAGTCTATAGTCACCTACTATGTGTTATGATCCGGCAACCCCGAAGTGACAATAATCGGGACCACTCCCGGTGATGACCTTAGTTGGAGGAGTTCATGTATTCACTATGTGCTAATGCTTTGTTCCGGTTCTCTATTAAAAGGAGGCCTTAATATCCCTTAGTTTGCATTAGGACCCCGCTGCCACGGGAGGGTAGGACAAAAGATGTCATGCAAGTTCTTTCCATAAGCACGTATGACTATATTCGGAATACATGCCTACATTACATTGATGAATTGGAGCTAGTTCTATGTCACCCTATGTTATGACCATTACATGATGAACCGCATACGACATAATTATCCATCACTGATCTGGTGCCTACGAGTTTGCCATCTACTGGTTTACGCTTATTTACTTTTCCGTTGCTATTGTTATAATCACTACAAAATACCAAAAACATTATTATTACCTGCTTTACTCTTTTGTTACCATTACCACCACTATCATATTATTTTGCTACTAAACACTTTGCTACAGATATTAAGTTTCCAGGTGTGGTTGAATTGACAACTCAGCTGCTAATACTCGAGAATATTCTTTGGCTCCCCTTGTGTCAAATCAATAAATTTGGGTTAAATACTACCCTCGAAAGCTGTTGCGATCCCCTACACTTGTGGGTTATCAAGACCAATTTCTGGCGCTGTTGCCGGGGAGCATAGCTCTATCCTTTGAGTCACTTGGGATTCATATCTTCTGGACACTATGAAGAACTTGAAAGATGCTAAGACCACTATTTATCCCTCAACTACGAGGGGAGGTAAGGAACTGCCATCTAGTTCTACACTTGATTCACCTTCTGTTATGAGTAAGCTTGCGACACCTATACCTGCTTCTGCTATTCGTTCTGATATGTCGCATGTTATTGATGATGCCACTTCTGCTATGCATGATACTTATGATGAAACTACTTCTATGCCTGATACTACTGAGCCCCTTAGTGAATTTCTCGAGGAACAAATTGCTAGGGCTAGAGAGAGAGAAATTATTGAAAATGATACTGACAATATTGATGAAATAGATGATGAAGATATGCCTGCTATTCCTGCTGGTTATTTATTTGATGCTGAATCTTCTGTAGCTATTTTAGCTTGCAAAGATCGTTATGAGCTTAAAAGGCTATTAGTTAAATGGATTAAGGAGTCTCTCAATGATAGAATGAGACCTGACCCTGCTTTTTCAACCTCACCCATTTGTGTTGCCGATAAGGATTATGAATTTTCCGTTGATCCTGATATAATTACCTTGGTTGAATCTGATCCTTTTTATGGCTATGAATCTGAAACTGTTGTGGCACATCTCACTAAATTAAATGATATAGCCACCCTGTTCACTAAAGATGAGAGATCTCGCTACTTTTATATCCTTAAAATTTTTCCGTTCTCATTAAAGGGTGATGCTAAGATATGGTTTAATTCTCTTGATCCTGGTTGTGTGCGTAGTCCCCAGGATATGATTTTTACTACTTCTCTGCTAAATATTTCCCTGCTCATAAGAAACAAGCTGCTTTAAAGGAAATATACAACTTCATGCAAATTGAAGAAGAGAGTCTCCCACAAGCTTGGAGGAGGCTTCTCAAGTTACTTAAAGCTTTGCCTGATCATCCTGTTAAGAAACCTGAAATACTTGATATCTTTTATAATGGGCTAATCGATACTTCCAAGGACCACTTGGATAGTTGTGCTGGTTCTCTTTTCAGGGAAAGAACACCGGATGAAGCTGAAATTCTATTGAATAATATGTTGGCAAATGAAAATAATTGGGCACCTCCGGAGCCAGCTCCTGTTCCAGTTAATGATCCTATTCTTAAACCAACTCCGAAGAAGAGAGGTGTTCTATTTCTCAGCCCCGAAGATATGCAAGAGGCAAAGAAATCTATGAAAGAAAAAGGTATTAAAGCTGAAGACGTTAAGAATTTACCTCCTATTGAAGAAATACATGGACTTAATATACCGCCTATTGAAGAAACGTATGATCTCAATCCTTTATTTATTGAAGAACCTCTAGATCTCGATATCCCGACACAGGTAGTAAAGGTAAATTCTCTCTATAGATATGATAAAGTTGAAGTCCCTCCTACTAAAATTGCTAGCCAGTGCTTGGATGAATTTGACAACTTTATGTTCAAGCAAGATGATTTCAATGCTTATTTTGGTAGGCAATTAAAACAAAATAGTTATATGATTAAACAATTGGGTGATTATATGGCTGATGTTAGAGGTGAACTTAGACTTGTTAGTAAGCATGCTTCTATGGTAACCACCCAAGTAGAACAAGTACTTAAGGCTCAAAAAGAATTGCTTGATGAAATGAATAGTAAGAGAAATGATTATGCTGTTAGAGTGGCTACTAGAACTGGTAGAATGACTCAGGAACCTTTGTATCCTGAAGGCCATCCTAAAAGAATTGAGCAAGAGTCTCAGAGAAATGATGTTGATGTGCCTATTTCTTCCAAAAGGAAGAAAAAGAAAAATGATAGGACTTTGCAAACTTCTAGTGAACCTATTATTGAAACACTTGAGAATCCAACCGATATATCTATTTCTGATGCTGAGACACAATCTGGTGATGAACATGAACCTAGTAATAATTCTAATAATGATGTTCATGATGATTCTCAACCTGGCAATGATAATGACGTAGAAATTGAACCTGCTGTTGATCTTGATAACCCACAATCAAAGAATCAACGTTATGATAAGAGAGACTTTGTTGCTAGAAAACATGGTAAAGAAAGAGAACCTTGGGTTCAGAAACCCATGCCTTTTCCTCCCAAACCATCCAAGAAAAAGGATGATGAGGATTTTGAGCGCTTTGCTGAAATGATTAGACCTATCTTCTTACATATGCGCTTAACTGATATGCTTAAAACAAATCCTTATGCTAAATATATGAAGGATATCATTACTAATAAAAGAAAGATACCGGAAGCTGAAATTTCCACTATGCTTGCTAATTATACTTTTAAGGGTGGAATACCAAAGAAACTCGGAGATCCAGGAGTGCCCACTATACCATGTTCCATTAAAAGAAATTATATTAAGACTGCTTTATGTGATCTTGGAGCCGGTGTTAGTGTTATGCCTCTCTGTTTATATTGTAGACTTGACTTGAGTAAGTTGGCACCTACCGAAATATCTTTGCAAATGGCCGATAAATCAACTGCCATACCTGTCGGTATTTGTGAGGACGTGCCTGTTGTGGTTGCAAATGTTACTATTCTAACGGACTTTGTTATTCTTGATATTCCTGAGGATGATAGTATGTCCATTATTCTTGGGAGACCTTTTCTGAACACTGCAGGGGCTGTTATTGATTGCAACAAAGGCAATGTCACTTTTCATGTCAATGGTAATGAGCATATGGTACACTTTGCGAGGAAACAACCTCAGGTTTATAGCATCAACTCTATTGGAAAAACTCCATCGATTATATTCGGAGGTTTTGAATTCCCTCTCCCCACTGTCAAGAAAAAATATGATATTCTTATTATAGGGGATGTGCATATCCCCATTGAGGTAACTTAGTGTTATTCAAAATTTCTCCGGTTCCATGATTATCGGAATGATTTTGTTAGCAAGACTTGATCAACCTTGTTAGTGGATTCCTTTTGATGAGCATGAGACGGATGAAACTAGAAGCACCATCTTCTATACCCTCTCTATATTTTCTGTTATTTAGTTGAAATAAAGTAAAATAGTATTTTTCTGTCTGTCTCCTGCTTTATCCGTGCAATATAAAAATATCCTAAAAATAAAAGTCCTCAGAATGACATGCCAATTTAATATGATTTTTTCGGGAATATTTGAGGATTTATAGTGCAAAAATCACAGCCAGAGGAGCTGCCACCTGGCCACGAGGGTCAGGGGCGCGCCCCCCTGCCTTGTGGGCCCATGGTGGCCCTCCTCCACTTATCCCAGCACCCATCATCTTCCTCTGTCTCACACAAACCCAAAAAACCAACTCAAGCACGAGTTCCAGCCACTTTTGCTGCGATTTTCGATCTCCTTGCTCAAAGCACCTCTCGCAAAACTGCTTGGGGAGATTGTTCCTTGGTATGTGACTCCTCCATAGGTCCAATTAGTTTTTGTTCTAGTGCTTTATTCTTTGCAAATTTGTGCTGCATAGGTGACCATGTTCTTGAGCTTGCATGTCAAATTTATATGGTTCCAAGTAGTTCTAATGCTTGATATAGGCTCTAGGCACTTGTGGGAGTAGTTGCTATCAGTTTTATTGAGTTTGGTTCACTTTTATTTTGAAGCTACTAAAATTTCAGATTTATTTCAGAGAAGGAAATATGCTAGGGAAAATGTTTCAAGGCGGTTCTTCGAGGAAGCAAGGTCCTAGGCTTGCAACACGTGATGCAGATGAGGAGCCTCCGAGGGACGCTTCAGTGCGGCCGTGTGAATGGCCATCGGAAACTTTGATGGACCGTGCAGGAATTAAAGAAGAATTTAACGCATATTTGCGTAATGCCGGTCTTGAAGAATTTGAGGCAGACAGATGCCTCCAGTATCGTGATCTCACAAGTTCATTTGTGAGGAGGTTTGCGTTTTCATCTTCGCGAAATTCTCCTTCAGTCATGTTTGACCTTTATGACAAATCTTATACCATGGACTTAGAGGATTTCACTTCCGCTTGCAAACATCCATCTTGGGGTAGCATTAGAGATCCTCCGAAAACTGAACTTAGAAATTTTCTTGCTAGTATAACTGTAGGGGAATCTAGGGATATAACGCAAGCTACCTTAGGGAGCATTCACTTTCCTGCTATACATTATTTTGCTCTCTTCATAGGTAGATGTATAAATGCTAAGGATGAAGCTTGTCACATGTGTGCCCCTGACCTCAGCATTCTCAGGAGTGCTGTGTTAGGAGACCAATCTTATCATTTGGGAGCCATCATAGCTCGTAGGTTGCATCATAATAGACTTCATGGAGATTTCTTTGGAGGAATTTATGCAACTCGCTTAGCTAATTTTCTTGAGATAGATGTTCGTGAGGGTGATCCAGAATTGCCTTCTGCATATTTAGATTATAATTCTATGGCTTTGCACCTGTTTGTCGAGAGACCTGAATCTCCTCTCTTATATCGACTAATCTTTGATAAACGTCGTGTTTTCCGTATTACTCTTCCTGCTCCTGCCTTCTTTGATTCACAGACGAAAAGAAGATACGTTATTACCAGAGAGGAGGCAGACGAGTACGAGGCGAGGGTGGAAGCAACACGACTCCACGCTGCAGCTCCGGCAGCAGTAACCGCTGCATCGCAGTACGACCCCAGCTACACCTACGGATATCCGCCAGGCTATCCCTGGCAATAAACCAACTTAGGCCAAAAGCCTAAGCTTGGGGGAGTACGTATTTCTCACCGACATTACATTTATGTTCACACACTCATTGCTAGGTGTCGGTGCTCATACTCTTTCATTGTACCATCCATGCTAGTTTATTTTCCTTTTTCCTGCTTTCTTCTTGTGTGTTTAATAAACTTTGAGAAAAACAAAAAATAGTAGTAATTTACTTTTCTGCTGTAGTAGTAGTGATTAAAAAGAAAACCCAAAAATATTTCCTGTTCTTCTTTTGCTTGTTGGGAGCTTTCCCGTGTAAATAGTTTTTATTACTTTCTTTTGGGGGGTCGGTAGGAGAACACCATGATTAAATTGTTGAAGCTGCTCTTATATGCATCATTGTTGATTTAACTATGAGCCACATTACTTTGTCTTCTACCTTGAATTGAATGCTCGCAGATTCCAGCTTAGTCCAATGCACGTGCACACTTATTATTATTCTCACCGTTCAGTCATGCAAGTGAAAGGCAATTATGATGATATATGATGAATTGACTGAGATGGGAAAGACTGGTATGAACTCGACCTCTTTTGTTTTTGTAAATATGATGAGCTCGTCGTTCTTGATTCAGCCTATTATGGATAAACATGTTTGCAATGACAATTAGAGATTATAGTTGCTTATGCTATGCTTGATTAGCTATGAGTTATAATGGTTTACCTTGTGTGCCAACATGATATTGAGATGATTATGATGTGGTATGATGGGGTGGTATCCTCCTTTAAATGATTTGAGTGACTTGACTTGGCACATGTTCACGCATTGAAACAAATCAACATAGCCTTCATGATATTTATGTTCATGGTGGATTATATCCTACTCATGCTTGCATCCAATGTCTATTAATTTTAATGCATGTACATGGCTGTTGTCGCTCTCTAGTTGGTCGCTTCCCAGTCTTTTGCTAGCCTTCACCTGTACTAAGCGGGAATACTGCTTGTACATCCAATCCCTTAAACCCCAAAGTTATTCCAGATGAGTCCACTATACCTTCCTATACGCGGTATCTACCTATCGTTCCAAGTAAATTTGTATGTGCCAAACTCTAAACCATCAAATAAACATTCTGTTTTATATGCTCGAGTAGCTCATGTATCAACCAAGGCTGCCCTTATCTTCCATGTTAGGCGGGTTATTCTCAAGAGGAGTGGACTCCGCTCCTCACTCACGAGAAAATGGCTGGTCACCGGGATGCCCAGTCCCATGCTTTATGCAAACTAAATCAAAATTAATTGCAAACAAAACTCCCCCTGGGACCTGATGTATGTTGGAGACACTCTTTGTTTCGAGCAAGTCATGGATTGATGCTTGTTGGTGGAGGGGGAGTATAAGCTTTACCATTCTGTCTGGGAACCACCTATAATGTGTGTAGCATGGAAGATATCGCCATCTCTTAGTTGTTACGTTGACAATTAAAGTATACCACTCAAAATATCATTTATCTCTATTTCAAAACCGAGCTCTGGCACCTCTACAAATCTCCGCTTCCCTCTGTGAAGGGCCTATCTATTTACTTTTATGTTGAGTCCTCACCCTCTTATTAAAAAGCACTAGCTGGAGAGCACAACTGTCATTTGCATTCATTACTGTTAATTTATGTTGGGTGCGACTATGACTGGATCTCTTTTCCCATGAATTACAATGTCTAGTCAGTCCTTGATCTTTAAAGGTGCTCCGCATTTATGTTTTGTGGTCTCAGAAAGGGCTAGCGAGATACCATCTTGTTATATCATATTATGATTGTTTTGAGAAAGTGTTGTCATCCGAGGTTTATTATTATTGCTCGCTAGCTGATTATGTTATTGATATGAGTAAACATGAGACCTGAGAATTATTGCAAATGTGGTTAGTCATAATCTTTGCTGAAAACCTGAATGCTAGTTTGACATATTTGCAACAACAAGAGCAAACAGAGTTTGTAAACGTTTTTCTTTTTCTTTCTTTCAGTTTGTCAACTGAATTGCTTGAGGACATGCAAGGGTTTAAGCTTGGGGGAGTTGATACATCTCCGTCGTATCTACTTTTCCAAACACTTTTGCCCTTGTTTTGGTCTCTAATTTGCATGATTTGAATGGAACTAACCCGGACTGACGCTGTTTTCAGCAGAATTGCCATGGTGTTGTTTTATGTGCAGAAAATAAAAGTTCTCGGAAAGTCCTGAAACTCCACGGAACACCTTAAAAAAATCAATAAAAAATCCTCGCCAAAGATGAAGTCCAGGGGCCCCACACCCTGTCCACGAGGGTGCCCCCCTACCTCGTGGGCCCCCTGGTGACCCTCTGACGTCAACTCCAACTCTATATATCTCGTTTCGGAGAGAAAAAAATAGGAGAGAAGAAAGAATCGCGTTCCACGACACAGAGCCACCGCCAAGCCCTAATCTCTCTCGGGAGGGCTGATCTGGAGTCCGTTCGGGGCTCTGGAGAGGGGGATTCGTCGCCGTCGTCATCATCAACCATCCTCCATCACCAATTTCATGATGCTCACCGCCGTGCGTGAGTAATTCCATCGTAGGCTTGCTGGACGGTGATGGGTTGGATGAGATCTATCATGTAATCGAGTTAGTTTTGTTAGGGTTTGATCCCTAGTATCCTCTATGTTCTGAGATTGATGTTGCTATGACTTTTCTATGCTTAATGCTTGTCACTAGGGCACCCTATGTTATGACCGTTACATGATGAACCGCATCCGACATAATTATCCATCACTGATACGGTGCCTACGAGTTTGCCATCTACTGGTTTACGCTTATTTACTTTTCCGTTGCTATTGTTATAATCACTACAAAATACCAAAAACATTATTATTACCTGCTTTACTCTTTTGTTACCATTACCACCACTATCATATTATTTTGCTACTAAACACTTTGCTACAGATATTAAGTTTCCAGGTGTGGTTGAATTGACAACTCAGCTGCTAATACCCGAGAATATTCTTTGGCTCCCCTTGTGTCGAATCAATAAATTTGGGTTAAATACTACCCTCGAAAGCTGTTGCGATCCCCTACACTTGTGGGTTATCAAAGAGCTAGATGAATGTGCTGAAAATTTAAATTTTCTTGGTCGTACTTGTGGACTTTGCAATGAAAGTGGACACTTAGCTATCCGATGCAAATTGTTTCATGATCTAATCGTGTCCAAAAATTGTGACGAGTTGATTTCCCTTGCACATTATAATGAACTTAGCTTGCTTATGGGTTGCGAAGAAATGAAACATTTAACTAATGATCTTCCAGAATTTGCTCATTACAAACTTCTTGACTTTGATCTAGAGAAAATTTATATGTATTGTGCGGTGAATTGTATTGAAAATCCTTATATTTCCAATTACATAAAGAAAAGAAAACAAATAGAAGATGAAGAAAATACTAATGAAAGGGAAGAGACTTCCCAATATCCTTCTATTATTTCTTATGATGAATCAGGTAACGAGGAGGAGCCTTCTATTCAACCAATCTCATTAATAAGGAGCTCCAAAAAGAGGATTGAACCCGCACATGAGGTGAAGAAGAAGAAAAGAAAAAGGAAGACAGGTAAAAATGTATCTCTCCCAAATAAAGTTGCTCCTATTATTGCTGTGCCTCATGAAAATGAAGATGATACACTTGATGATGATCTCGTTATGCCTATTGCTTGTTGTGATGATTATGATTGGGAGGATAATGATACTCCCTATGATCTTGAAAATCTTTTTGGCACTTGCTTGGAAGAATATGATAATTGCTATACTATTGGTGCTATCCATGCTATTAATTATGAGAGTAATTATGCTTATGATATGAAAAGGACCAAGCTTGGGGAAGATATGTTTGATAATGATGACATATTTGAGAATATATTTTCTGAAATTAATTTTTGTCCCAAGCTTGGGGATGCTATGTTTAATGAAGATGATATTTCTAGCCTCCCAAGTTTTGATATGCAAAGTTGTTATGATGATAGCATGCCTCTTACTTATGATGATTATATTTATGAAAGTGGGTTTGGAAGAGTGTCAACTTTAGGATGTAGTGATCCCACTATTTTGGAGGATGTTGAATCTTATAATATTTATGAAAGTGGATTTGGAAAGGTCATGACTTTATTTAGTAATGTATCCACTATTTCGGAAGAGGTTTCAATCGATTATGATGAGAACAAAGTTGCTACTTATGATGATTATTGTGATAAAAATTATGCTATAAAGAGTAGTGATGATTATATTTACAAAACTTGTCATGATTATGAGTGCCCTTTCTCTGAATATTACTCTTTTAATGTGGAAACAATTTATAGTATTCAAGTCTCTTATGATACTTCCACTATTCCGAATGAGAAGAATTTTGCTTATGTGGAGAGTAATAAAATTTCTATGCTTGTAGATCATGAAAAAATGCTTTAGGTGCTGTCTATATTATTGAATTCATTCATGATTCTACTGAAAATTATTATGAGGGAGGAACATATGCTTGTAGGAATTGCAATAATATCAAGTTTCCTCTCTATGTGCTTAAATTTTTGAAGTTATGCTTGTTTTACCTTCCTATGCAAGTCGATTCTTGTTCCCATATGTTATTTGTTCACAAAATCCCTATGCATAAGAAGTGGGTTAGACTTAAATGTGCTAGTCATATTCTTCATGGTGCTCTCTTTATATTTCAATTCTTATCTTTTATGCGAGCATCATTGAAATCATCATGCCTAGCTAGGGGCGTTAAACGATAGCGCTTGTTGGGAGGCAACCCAATTTTCTTTTAGTTTCTTGCTTTTTGGTTCTGTTTAGGAATAAATAATCCATCTAGATTCTGTTTAGATGTGGTTTTATGTTTTAGTTAGTGTTTGTGCCAAGTAGAACCTTTGGGAAGACTTGGTGAAGTCTTTATGATCATGCTATAAAAAAACAGAAACTTTAGCGCTCACGCGATTAGCTAGAACTTTTTACTGGAGAGTGCCATTTAGTTGATTATTTTTGCATATGATTACTAGTCAAATTACTCAGGTCCAACAATTTATTTTAGAATTTTTTGAGTCCCAGAAGTATACGTTTGATACAGATTACTACAGACTGTTCTGTTTTTGACAGATTCTGTTTTCTATGTGCTGTTTGCTTATTTTTATGAATCTATGGCTAGTAAAATAGTTTATAAACCATAGAGAAGTTGGAATACAGTAGGTTTAACACCAATATAAATAAAGAATGAGTTCATTACAGTACCTTAAAGTGGTGGTTTGCTTTCTTATACTAACGGAGCTTACGAGTTTTCTGTTAAGTTTTGTGTTGTGAAGTTTTCAAGTTTTGGGTAAAGATTCGATGGACTATGGAATAAGGAGTGGAAAGAGCCTAAGCTTGGGGATGCCCAAGGCACCCCAAGGTAATATTCAAGGATAACCAAGCGTCTAAGCTTGGGGATGCCCCGGATGGCATCCCCTCTTTCGTCTTCGTTCATCGGTAACTTTACTTGGAGCTATATTTTTATTCACCACATGATATGTGTTTTGCTTGGAGCATCATTTCCTTTTGTTAGTTTTTGCTTGCTGTCTTTTCGATTAAGGTTTTGTTTCTCTAGTTTCAATAAAAATGTCAAGGATAGCCTTTACCATGCTTATTTTGCAAGTATGCATGTTGCTGTTTGAAAACAGAAAGTTTACCGCTGTTGCAGAAATTCCACAGAAAAGTCAGAGTGTTATAAAATGTTGAAACCTTTTGCATAATGAGCTATGATAAATTATATACAGTGGAAATTTTATTTCATAATTTTTGGAGCTAGGGAAGTATGGATATTGCTGCATTCTTTACAGACTGTCCTGTTTAGGCAGATTGCTGTTATGTTTGCATTGTTTGCATATATTTGCTTATTTAATGATTCCATTTGATGATGGGAGTTCTAAATATGCATAGGAATTTTTTATGCAATGTTTGATAATAATTTTAGTGATTTTCTATAGTAGAGTATGATAAGGTTTGTGCATTGGTTTATACTAACCTATCTCACGAGTCCTTGTTGAGTTTTGTGTGGATGAAGCTTTCGAGATTTAGGAGACCGTGATATGAGAGGAATTAAGGAGACACAAAAGCTCAAGCTTGGGGATGCCCAAGGCACCCCAACATATTATTCCAAGATGTCTCAAGCATCTAAGCTTGGGGATGCCCCGGTAGGCATCCCACCTTTCTTCTTCAACAATTATCGGTTAGTATCGGTTGAACCTAAGTTTTTGCTTCTTCACATGATTTGTGATATCCTTGAAGTGTTATTTTCTTTAGCTTTGCTTGCTGTTTGAATAAAATACCAAGATCTGAAATTATTAAATGGGATAGTCTTCATATAGTTGCATAATTATCCGACTACTCATTGATCTTCACTCATATCTTTCGGAGTAGTTTGTCATTTGCTCTAGTGCTTCACTTATATCTTTTAGAGCACGATGGTAGTTTCATTTTGAAGAAATAGATGAACTCTCATGCTTCACTTATATTATTTTGAGAGTCCTAAATAGCATGGTAATTGCTTAAATAATCCTAATATGCTAAGCATAAATGATATGTAAAAATTCTTATGAGTGTGTTGAATGCTAAGAAAAGTTTGATGCTTGATAATTGTTTTGAGATATGAAGATGGTGATATTAGAGTTATGCTAGTTAAGTAGTTGTGAATCCGAGAGATACTTGTGTTAAAGTTTGTGATTCCCGTAGCATGCACGTATGGTGAACCGTTATGTGATGAAGTCGGAGCATGATTTATTTATTGATTGTCCTCCTTATGAGTGGCGGTCGGGGACGAGCGATGGTCTTTTCCTACCAATCTATCCCCCTAGGAGCATGCGCGTAATACTTTGGTTTTTGATGACTTCTAAATTTTTGCAATAAGTATATGAGTTCTTTATGACTAATGTTGAGTCCGTGGATTATACGCACTTTTCTTTCTTCCACCATTGCTAGCCTCTCTAATACCGCGCACCTTTCGCCGGTATCATACAACCACCATAAACCTTCCTCAAAACAGCCACCATACCTACCTATCATGGCATTTCCATAGCCATTCCAAGATATATTGCCATGCAACTTTCCACCATTCCGTTTATGACACGCTCCATCATTGTCATATTTCTTTGCATGATCATGTAGTTGACATCGTATTTGTGGCAAAGCCACCGTTCATAATCCTTTCATACATGTCACTCATGAATCATTGCATATCCCGGTACACCGCCGGAGGCATTCATATAGAGTCATATTTTGTTCTAAGTATCGAGTTGTAATTCATGAGTTGTAAGAAAAATAAAAGTGTGATGATCATCATTTTTAGAGCATTGTCCCAAGTGAGGAAAGGATGATGGAGACTATGATTCCCCCACAAGTCGGGATGAGACTCCGGACGAAAATAAAAAAAAAGGGAAGAAAGAAAAAAATAAAAAAGAGAAAAGGCCCAAAGAAAAAAAACGAAAAAAGAAAAAAATAAAAAAAATGAGAGAAAAAGAGAGAAGGGACAATGTTACTATCCTTTTACCACACTTGTGCTTCAAAGTAGCACCATGATCTTCATGATAGAGAGTCTCCTATGTTGTCACTTTCATACACTAGTGGGAATTTTTTATTATAGAACTTGGCTTGTATATTCCAATGATGGGCTTCCTCAAATTGCCCTAGGTCTTTGTGAGCAAGCGAGTTGGATGCACACCCACTTAGTTTCATTTGTGGAGCTTTCATATACTTATAGCTCTAGTGCATCCGTTGCATGGCAATCCCTACTCACTCACATTGATATCTATTGATGGGCATCTCCATAGCCCGTTGATACGCCTAGTTGATGTGAGACTATCTTCCCCTCTTTTTGTCTTCTCCACAACCACCATTCTATTCCACATATAGTGCTATGTCCATGGCTCACGCTCATGTATTGCGTGAAGATTGAAAAAGTTTTGAGAATGTCAAAAGTATGAAACAATTGCTTGGCTTGTGATCGGGGTTGTGCATGATTTAAATACTTTGTGTGGTGAAGATAGAGCATAGCCAGACTATATGATTTTGTAGGGATAGCTTTCTTTGGCCATGTTATTTTGAGAAGACATGATTGCTTTGTTACTATGCTTGAAGTATTATTATTTTTATGTGAATATGAACTTTTGTCTTGAATCTTATGGATCTGAATATTCATACCACAATTGAGAAGAATTACATTGAAATTATGCCAAGTAGCACTCCGCATCAAAAATTCTTTTTTATCATTTACCTACTCGAGGACGAGCAGGAATTAAGCTTGGGGATGCTTGATACGTCTCCAACGTATCTATAATTTTTGATTGCTCCATGCTATATTATCTATTGTTTTGGGCAATATTGGGCTTTATTATCCACTTTTATATTACTTTTGGGACTAACCTATTAACCGGAGGCCTAGCCCAGATTTGCTGTTTTATGCCTATTTCAGTGTTTCGAGGAAAAGGAATATCAGACGGACTCGAAATGGAACGAAATCAACTGGAGAAGTTATTTTTGGGAGGAAACCTACCAGATAGACTTGGACCCTACGTCAGGGGATCTCCGGGCTGCTCACGAGGGTAGGGGGCGCCCCCCTAAGGCGCGCCCCCTGCCTCGTGACCCCCTCGGAGGTCCACCGACGAACCACTTGCACCTATATATACCTACGTATCCTAAAACTTCCAGAATAGAACCTAGATCGGGAGTTCCGCCGCCGCAAGCCTCTGTAGCCACCAAAAGTCAATCGGGATCCCTCACCTGTGTCCTTCTTCATCATCCCGGCGCTCTCCATGATGAGGAGGGAGTAGTACACCCTCGAGGCTGAGGGTATGTACCAGTAGCTATGTGTTTGATCTCTCTCTCTCTCTCGTGTTCTTGATCTGGCACGATCTTGATGTATCGCGAGCTTTGCTATTTTAGTTGGATCTTATGTTTCTTCTCCCCCTCTTCTCTCTTGTAATGGATTGAGTTTCCCCTTTGAAGTTATGTTATCGGATTGAGTCTTTAAAGATTTGAGAACACTTGATGTATGTCTTGCCGTGCGTATCTGTGGTGACAATGGGATATCACGTGCCACTTGATGTATGTTTTGGTGATCAACTTGCTGGTTCCGCCCATGAACTAATGCATAGGGTTGGCACACGTTTTCGTCGTGATTCTCCAGTAGAAACTTTGGGCACTCTTTGAGGTTCTATGTGTTGGTTTGAATAGATGAATTGAGATTGTGTGATGCATATCGTATAATCATACCCACGGATACTTGAGGTGACAATGGAGTATCTAGGTGACATTAGGGTTTTGGTTGATTTGTGTCTTAAGGTGTTATTCTAGTATGAACTCCAGGGCTGTTTGTGACACTTATAGGAATAGTCCAACGGATTGATTGCAAAGAATAACTTTGAGGTGGTTTCGTACCCTACCATAATCTCTTCGTTTGTTCTCCGCTATTAGTTACTTTGGAGTGACTCTTTGTTGCATGTTGAGGGATAGTTATATGATCCAATTATGTTATTATTGTTGAGAGGACTTGCACTAGTGAAAGTATGAACCCTAGGCCTTGTTTCCACGCATTGCAATACCATTTACGCTCACTTTTACCACTTGCTACCTTGCTGTTTTTATAGTTTCAGATTACAAAAACCTATATCTACCATCCATATTGCACTTGTATCACCATCTCTTCGCCGAACTAGTGCACCTATGCAATTTACCATTGTATTGGGTGTGTTGGGGACACAAGAGATTCTTTGTTATTTGGTTGCAGGGTTGCTTGAGAGAGACCATCTTCATCCTACGCCTCCCACGGATTGATAAACCTTAGGTCATCCACTTGAGGGAAATTTGCTACTGTCCTACAAACCTTTGCACTAGGAGGCCCAACAACGTCTACAAGAAGAAGGTTGCGTAGTAGACATCAACGTCCTCTAGCCATGGATGCCGGTATTGCCCTTGTTCCCATTTTCTCTTTTCCTAGATCTTGCATCTAGTTCTTAGGGGCAATAGGCATTGCTTTCTCGTTTTTGGCTATGAAGAGGCTTGAGTAGGATGGAGATAGCTTCTAGGCCCTTCGGATTGATGTTTGGTAGGATTAATTTTTGAATTTGGCATCCCGGTAGTGCCGGATCTGTCCACGGAAGTAGGGAACCACCGTTCTCCGTCTTGAGCGGTACTACCGCTCATCTTTGGTGGTACTACCGCACGATCGGTACTACCGCACGAGCGGTACTACCGCAGGTAGGTCGCGGTACTACTGCCGGATCCCCAGCTCCATCATTTCCTACCACACCTTGATCCATGTTGTTTCGTTTGGTGGCTTATGCTCTTTATTTCGTTTTGTTTCTGTTGCTCGTGTGTTTGGTTCCAGGTGATGATCTTCCTGAGCAGCAGGCCCGCCGTATCAACCCCGGTCGTGCATCTTCAAAGCGCCACCGCACTTCTGAGTCAGCAGGTGGTTCCTCCAGTGCTCCACCACCACCTGCGGGTGCTTCCTCCAGTGCGCCACCTTCACCTCAACTCCAGAAGAAACCTGCCAACAGGCCGAAGCCAAGGGGCAAGACTGTGACTGAGATGACTGCCAAGGAGTTCTGGGAAAGGCGTCGCCGAAACCCCTATGAGGAAGCACAAGAACCCAATTTGGTCAACCGTCCGTTCTGGAACCGCTTTTAGTTTGCCATCTTTTTTGATGTGATCAAAGCCAAGAAGAATCTCTATGTTGATGTTCGCTCCATTGACACAGATGCCATGGAAAAGGATCCCGAGTACTTTGGTGAAGCTCTTCAGATGTGTTCTCAGCTGAACATTCTTAGGATCATGCAGTTCAACAAGGATTTCGATGCTGATTTGGTGGCTCAATTCTATGCCACTGTCCATCTTGGGACTGATGCAGAAAGGACTCTGACTTGGATGACAAATGGCAAGTTGCTTTCTGATACGTCTCCGTCATATCTATAACTTTTGATTGTTCCATGCCAATATTCTACAACTTCCATATACTTTTTGGCAACTTTTTATACTATTTTTGGGACTAACATATTGATCTAGTGCCCAGTGCCAGTTCCTATCTGTTGCATGTTTTTGGTTTCGCAGAATATCCATATCAAACGGAGTCCAAACGGGATAAAAACGGACAGAGAATATTTTTGGAATATATGGAGAATTATGGAAGAAAAATCCACGCGAAACGGAGTCCGAGGGGGGCACGAGGTAGGGGGGCGCGCCCTACCCCCCCAGGCACGCCCCTGACCCTCGTGGTCCACCCGTAAGGCCGTTGACGCTCTTCTTTTGCCACAAGAAAGCTAATTTTATAAGGAAGATCTGAGCGAAAGATTCACCCCAGTCGGAGTTACGGATCTCCGGATATAAAAGAAATGGTGAAGGGCCAGAATCAGAAAACGCAGATACAGAGAGAGACAGAGAGACAGATCCAATCTCGGAGGGGCCCTCGCCCCTCCCACGCCATGGGAGCCAAGGACCAGAGGGGAAACCCTTCTCCCATCTAGGGAGGAGGTCAAGGAAGAAGAAGAAGAAGGGGGCCCCTCTCCCCCTTGCTTCCGGTGGCGCCGGAGCGCTGCTGGGGCCATCATCATCACCGCCATCTTCACCAACAACTTCACCGCCATCATCACCAACTCTTCCCCCCTCTATGAAGCGGTGTAACCTCTCTCTTACTCTCTATAATCTCTACTTAAACATAGTGCTCAATGCTATATATTATTTCCCAATGATGTTTGGCTATCCTATGATGTTTGAGTAGATCTGTTTTGTCCTATTGGTTAATTGATGATCGTGATTGGTTTGAGTTGCATGTTTTATTATTGGTGATGTCCTATGGTGCTCTCCGTGTCGCGCAAGCGTGAGGGATACCCGCTGTAGGGTTTGCAATATGTTTATTATTTGCTTATGGTGGGTGGCGTGAGTGACAGAAGCACAGACCCGAGTAAGTAGGTTGTTTGCGTATGGGATAAAGGGGACTTGATACTTTAATGCTATGGTTGGGTTTTACCTTAATGAATCTTTAGTAGTTGCGGATGCTTGCTAGAGTTCCAATCATAAGTGCATATGATCCAAGAAGAGAAAGTATGTTAGCTTATGCCTCTCCCTCATATAAAATTGCAATAATGATTACCGGTCTAGTTATCGATTGCCTAGGGACAAATAACTTTCTCGTGACAACAAGCTCTCTACTAAAACTAATTTAGTTGTGTCTTTGTCTAAACAGCCCCTAGATTTTATTTACTCGCTCTTTACTTTCTTGCAAGCTTACCCAAAAACACCTACAAAGTACTTCCAGTTTCATACTTGTTTCCGGTAAAGCGAACGTCAAGCGTGCGTAGAGTTGTATCTGTGGTCGATAGAACTTGAGGGAATATTTGTTCTACCTTTAGCTCCTCGTTGGGTTCGACACTCTTACTTATCGAAAGAGGCTACAACTATCCCGTATACTTGCGGGTTATCACTTTCTGTCAAGTGGAAGGTCTTCATGGAGTTACTTGAGGTGGAAGATCACGGGCTTGAGACTCCTGTCGGCTTCCGCCCTCACCGCAATGCAAACTCCACTCACAAGCAAGCCCTCTGGCCCTACTATTCTGTGAAGGTTAACCCTGTGACTCAGAAGGAAAACCTATGAGCTATCTACCTTTCTGGACATCCTTCATCGCGTCTTTCATGAGATCCTCTTCCCTCGCATCGGGAATCTGGATATGGTCCACTCCTATCCCGTGGACATGCTTCTCTTCTGCCAGCATGAGAAGGAAGCAAACACCGGTGAGTCCCTGGACATTTCTCATGTTATGTGGTCTGAGCTTCTTACTGCCATTTCTGAGCGCAAGTGCCCGATCTATGGTCCATTCATCATGCTACTCATTGAGAAGGCTTGGGCACGTGTCTATCCCAAGGTTGTGCTGGAAACTAGAGATTTGGTTTCTCATGAGATCAAGCGTCTGAGGAAGAAGGACAATTGGGGCACCCCTGCTCCTAAATCCGGGGGTCCATCTACTGTTGCTGACATGGAGACCGAGGGCGGGGCTGAGGCCGATGATGACGGTGAGGACTATGAGCCTTCTGGGATAGAGCCCTCTTGGGCAAAGAAGCTCAAGCACAAGATGAAGAAGCTCTTCTGCATGGAGTCTCATGGTCAGTACATGACTCATGTGGCGGAGAAGAAGGTCAGGGGGCGTCACAAGGAGCTCATGGCGTCAGCTGGGTGCGACCGTTGTCAGTGGGTCGGAGGGTCAGATCACTGAGGAAGAGGAGTGGATTAACCAGCATTGCCTGTGGACCGATTCAGACGCCGAGCAGTTCCCGACCGTTGACGGCGGTGCAGACGATCCCGAAGGGATGTGATGCTCGTGATCCTCAACTTTCTATCACCTGGAGCCGTAGCATCGCTCTTTGCCCTTTTGGTGTCTCGATGCCAAAGGGGGAGAGAGTTTTAGGGATTTGTGTCATTGCCGTGTTGCGAGAGTATCTTTGTGTTTTGTGTTCGCCGTTTGCTTTGCTTTGTTCGGTTTTATGCCTGTGAGACCTAAGTTCTAGACATATGGTGTGAGACATATGCTACCTTATCTTTATCTTATCTATGTCTATCTAGTACCTTGGTATCTTATGAGTTGCATGCTTATCTTGTTATACTTACCCTGCTCTCATATATCCTTTGCTTAGGTTGTTGGACTATAAAATATAGGGGGAGTGTTGATCCTAATGTGTGCGTCGTGCATTCCAAAGGCACTTCTTTCTAGGTGCACACATTCAGGGGGAGCCCGTCTATATTTTGTAGTCCTAAGTATCTTTGCTTTCATGTATTATCCTTGTGCAAATCCTTGGTTGTCATCAATCCACCAAAAAGGGGGAGATTGTTGAGGCATATCTCTCTCGATGTGGTTTTGGTGATTGATGACAACATGTTTGCGGACTAATCGTGTGCCTTGGGCATTTCAGATATCCATCTTTGGCACGAGACAATTTCTTTCCCTCGGAGTGTAATTCAAGACGGTGTAGCTCTTTCGTTTCTTTTTCGGTGGACTAGTTTTGTAGAGGGCACTGTACTATCAATAGGGGGTCCGCTTTGGTAAGGCTAGGGTTGAATCAACACATACACATCCTTTTCACACCCTCTGAGCCTTTCCGCTTCAATGGAGAGCTCTTCCCTCCTTCTTTGGGCTTTGTCTGGTCCCAATGGTAGTACCGCGGTACCCAGTGGTAGTACCACTTAGGGGTCACATGCGGCAGTACCGCTCCGCAGCGGTAGTACCACCGGTGGGTCCTCAGCCGTAGTACCGCTGCGGTACCAGGCCCCTACCGCGTCGATTCAAGGGGGTCGATTCTTGTGTCAGATTGTGCGGTACTTTGCAGCGGCAGTACCGCTCATGAGCGGTAGTACCGCCCTACCACCGCGGCAGTACCGCTCGAGTCCCTTTCTCCCCTGCTTTCCAGACTGCGCGGCAGTACCGCCAGGGGGAGTGGTAGTACCGCTGAGCCCAGCGGTAGTACCGCTGCCTCCTGCGGTAGTACCGCCCTCTACGGGGCTGCTTTGGGGGGTAACGGTTGGATTGTTCCCCCCACTATATGAGGGGGGTCTTCTTCCCCAAAGTTGACCTACCTCTTCCCCCAAAAGCTCAATTGTTGCTCCAAGCTTCATTTTCGCCCGATCTCTCTCCCTAGCCAATCAATCTTGTTGATTTGTTTGGGATTCGTTGAGAAGGCCTCGATCTACACTTCCACCAAGAGAAATTTGATTCCCCCCACTAATGCCTAGCGGATCTTGTTACTCTTGGGTGTTTGAGCACCCTAGATGGTTGAGGTCACCATGGAGCCATAGTCCGTTGTGGTGAAGCTTCGTGGTGTCGTTGGGAGCCTCCAGTTAAGTTGTGGAGATTGCCCCAACCTTGTTTGTAAAGGTTTGGTTGCCGCCTCCAAGGGCACCAATAGTGGAATCACGGCATCTCGCATTGTGTGAGGGCGTGAGGAGAATACGGTGGCCCTAGTGGCTTCTTGGGGAGCATTGTGGCTCCACACCGCTCTAACGGAGACGTACTTCCCCTGAAAAGGAAGGAACTTCGGTAACACATCCTCGTCTCCACCGGCTCCACTTTTGGTTATCTCATCCCTTTACTTGTGCAAGCTTATTTGTGTTATATCCTTTGCTTGCTTGTGGGCTTATGGTTGTTGCATCATATAGGTTGTCCACCTAGTTGCATATCTAGACAACTTACTTTGATGCAAAGTTTAATTTGGTAAAGAAAAGCTAAAAATTGTTAGTTGCCTATTCACCCCCCTCTAGTCAACCATATCGATCCTTTCACCTGTGATGGTGGAGTAGGGGAGATGTGCTCATCATGTACACGTATGTTCTAGAAATAGGAACATGTGTCATATTCAAAAGCATTATGTGTAAAGTAAGCAGATGCAATTCGACAAAGTTAGAAGCAATACAAGCTAGACATCATATGCAACATGCAACCACATATAATAGTGCCAAGTTAGAGCAAGCACCTGTGATGGTGGAGTAGGGGAGATGTGCTCATCATCTACATAGCTACGTTGACTGTCTAGCCTTGCGTTGTCTTGCGAATCTTGTTGGGAGGATGGCAGAGTAGAATCTGTAGAAAACCTCCATTTCAGTTGCTCGGAAGAACCACCATCATCCAATGCCTTGCCAATTTCCTTCAGCTTTATTGATTTTGCAGTGTGAGGTCAAACCAACAAGAAAAAGGAATATAATTCGCTCTTCAGAACTCATTCATGCATGATACTGATGAACACTACTCTGATGAAAGAAAAAGTCATGATACGAGGATGGAATATGTACGAAAAAATGGACGGCTTGAGATATTCACACCTATGATGTGGTAACTAAGCAGAAGACACTTCAACAAATTAGAAGCACTACAAACTAGACACCATATGAAAGGTGCAATCAATATCACTCTGCCAAGTTAAAACTGTCTCGTCATAGGTGGCGTTCATCAAACTAGAAGCAATACATGCAAAAATCATATTCAAGACGCAAACCAATATCACACTGCCAACTTAAAGGTGTTCCATCATAAGTGACTGATGCAGGATACACAAGAAGAGTAGTTTCATGTAAGAACATGGTGTGATAGACAGATATAGTATGTACCAAAAACAGGAAAGCATGTCATATTCACACGTATCATGTGTAAGCTAAGCAGATGCAGTTTACACTAATTAGGAGCAATACAAGCTAGACACCATATGCAACATGCAACCAGATATCACACTGCCAAGTTAGAGCAAGCACCTTGGATGGTGGAGTAGGGGAGCGGAGACTTGGACCTTGTAATGCACTATCAGTACAACAAGAATCGGTACAGATGCTCCGTTTACATTGCTGCAGAGAACCACCATCATCGCCTTCCTTACTCTTTTCCTTCCTCTTTCTTGATTTTTCCTTGTCAAGTCAAACCCACAAAAAAAGGAATAAAATTTGCTCTTCAGAACTCATTGATGCATTGTAACGCCCCGGATTCGATGCGCCAGGTGTCTGCCAGTTATTCGTCGTCATTTCCATTTTATTTGCTTGCGTGTTGCTTTTTGCCATGTCATCATGTGCATCTCTTTTTGCATACGTGTTCGTCTCATGCATCCGAGCATTTTCCCCGTTGTCCGTTTTGCAATCCGACACTCCTATGTTCCCCGGCGCCCCCTTTTGCCTCTTTTCGTGTGCGGGTGTTAAACGGTCTCGGAATGGACCAAGGTTTGCCAAGCGGCCTTGGTATAGCACCGGTAGACCGCCTGTCAAGTTTCGTGCCATTTGGAGGTCGTTTGATGCTCCAACGGTTAACCGGGTAACCGCAAAGGCCTCTTTTGGGTTGCAGCCCAACACCCCTCCAAACAGCCCAATAAACCATCTAAGTCATCTCCATGTTCTCCGACGTCGGATCACGATCGTGTGGGCGAAAACCGCACTCCATTTGGAGCCCCCTAGCTCCCTCTACCTATAAAAACACCTCCCCCTCCGAAATCCCGGGTCCAAACCCTAGCCTTCTTCCATCCCGCGCCGCCGGACACGTCCGGTCTAGCCGGACAAAAATCCCGCCGCTGCCTTCGTCCAATTGGGGCGCGCCATGTCGCCCCGGGCCGCCCCTCCACCGCGGGCCCGCCTGGCCCGTGGCCGGCCCTCCCACGCCACCGACCGGGCCCATGCCCCGCGGCCCTGCCGCCTCCCGCGCGCCGCTGCGGCCTCGCCTGCTCCGGCCGCTGTCCGCACCCTCCTGCGCCGCACGCCACCCGAGGCCGCCGCACGCCCCGCGCCGCCTCCGCCGCCTCCCTCGACCCGACCCCGACCGGATCCGGCAAGGGCGCGGCCAGATCCGGTGAGCCCGTGCCTCCCCGACCTCTCCCTCTCAACTCCGGCGAGCTCCGGCCCCACCTCAGTTCGCGTGCCGGACGAACCCTAGATCTCGTTGTATATTTTTTCTGCTAAGTCCCGAAATTCTTGTATTTTGGTGCCCCCTTTGACATGTCATAACTCCATGTGTGCTGCTCCATTTTGCGTGGATGATATATCGAAATGTCGATCTTGATGTGATCTCCATTTTGTTCCATTGTGCCATGGTTGTTTGAGTTAATCTTGATGCTCTAATCATCGTTGCAAGAGTGCTATATAATTTTTCCTGCTGTAGTTTATCATAACATGCTCATTTGTCATTTTTGCATCTTTTTGTGTGATTTTCTTTTAAGCTTGAATTCTACATGTGTTATGAGCTACCACATGCCATCTTCGCTGTGGTACAATCCACTCTTCATGATATGCCATGTGTTTATTGTTACAAGCTTGCAAAGTAGACTCCGGGATGTTGCTGATTTCAGGGACTTTGAATTTCACTCTCTGTTCTGCTGTTATTTTAATGCCATGTATTCATGTTGCTACAGTGAGATCCATGTCTCTTTTGAGTATGTTCAGTAAGGATGTTTTGTAAATATGGTTATGATCTATCCATACATGCATCTGTTTGCATTTATGGAGTGCTCTAGCATGTCTTAATCTTGCTCTACTTTTGCTATAAAATGTTCCTGGCAGATTGTCTACATGTTAATCAATTTTGCCATGGTTGTTGCTAGTGATCCAAGCATGCTATGAACTTGCTATTGCCATGCTTAGCTTCGTGAACATGTCTTCTTACTGTAGGTATGCTTGTCTTGTCATGCAATGCTTTGTGATGAGTGAATCGAGCTCGCCAAGATGCCTTCATAATTCTGTTTATGCCATGCTCTGTTTTTCTGCTGTCTGAATCTGTAATGAAACTTGCAATGTTTACATGGGTGCCATCATATCTTCTGTGCCTTTTTGGCTCATGATCAGTAAGGGACTTTTGTTCTATTCAATTAGTGGATTCATGCCATGCCTTTGGTTGCCATGATAAGTGCCTTTATCATGTTGTTTGATAGCTCTAAACATTGTAACCTGATGTTATTTCTGCCATGCCCAGTGATTTCCACCAAGTCTGTGAACCTGTTATTATTTGCAATCTTGCCATGTCCTTTTGAGCATGTTCTATTAGTTTCTGGAGATAGCTTAGTGTTCATGTTTTGTCATGTTTTACCTGTACATCATGACCATGCCTTTTTTTTCATATTGTGGTGCTGTAGCATGTTATTTTGGTGCTTGCAATATGCCTAGTTCTTGTTTTGGACAACATGCCCTTTAGACTTGTATGGTGTGTATGTGTTGAACCGTTGCTCCGTTTTGAGTGTGCTCTATATGAAACTTGCTTAGTTTTGCATGTAGTTTCATGATACCTTGTTACATCTATGTTTTGAGGTGTTTGCTTGATGTTTGAATGCATTTTGCATCAATGCCATGTTATCTTGTGATGCTCATATCTTCTAGGCCGTAGCTCCGAATCTAATGAACTTTATATGTAACTTGACTAGAATTTCGTGTAGATCATCGTGGTGCATCTTAACTTGCTGTTTAACAACTTGAATATAAGGTTTATTCAGATCTGAACCAATTTCGAAATTTTCATATGAGGACTTACCGGAATTGTTATATGTTGTTTCCGGCCTCATTTAAACTTGCTTTGATGTGTTGTTCTTGTATGCATGATCTCTTGCCATGAGTTGCTTCTTGTAGCCTTGTCATGCATCATACTTGGTAGAGCATCATGCCTTGTTCATGTGTGGTGTGTTTACCTTGTTGTGTGCTTCTCTCGATAGTTCCCGTTTCGTTGCGATCGTGAGGATTCGTTCGACTACGCTTAGTTCGTCTTCGTGGCTTCATCTTCTTCATGGACTCGTTCTCCTTCCTAGCGGGATTTCAGGCAAGATGACCGTCACCTTGGATCTCACTACTATCATTGCTATGCTAGTTGCTTCGTTCTATCGCTTTGCTGCGTTACCTACCACTTGCTGATCAAGCCTCCCAAATTGCCATGAACCTCTAACCTTTGTCACCCTTCCTAGGGACCCGTTGTTTGGCTATGTTACCGCTTTTGCTCAGCCCCTCTTATAGCGTTGCTAGTTGCAGGTGAAGATGAAGATTGCTCCATGTTGGTTTATGTTTATGTAGGGATATCACAATATCTCTTATATTATTAATGCATCTATATACTTGGTAAAGGGTGGAAGGCTCGGCCTTATGCCTGGTGTTTTGTTCCACGCTTGCCGCCCTAGTTTCTGTCATATCGGTATTATGTTCCCAAAGTTTGCGTCCCTAACGCGGTTGGGTGATTTATGGGACCCCCTTGACAGTTCGCTTTGAATAAAACTCCTCCAGCAAGGCCCAACCTTGGTTTTACATTTGCCTCACCTAAGCCTTTTTTTCCTTGGGAGTCGCGCTCTCGAGGGTTATCTCTATTTTAACCCCCCGGGCCAGTGCTCGTCGTGAGTGCTGGTCCAACCTGTCAGCCGCCGGTGGTCACCAGGGGAAACTCTAGGCTGGCCTACAGGAAGTTTGGACAATCCGGTGTGCCCTGAGAATGAGATATGTGCAGCTCCTATCAGGATTTGTCGGCACATTCGGGCGCTTTGCTGGTCTTGTTTTTACCATTATCGAAATGTCTTGTAAACGGGATTCCGAGACTGATCGGGTCTTCCCGGGAGAAGGAATATCCTTCGTTGATCGCGAGAGCTTGTCATGGGCTAAGTTGGGACACCCCTGCAGGGTTTGAACTTCCGAAAGCCGTGCCCGCGGTTATGTGGCAGATGGGAATTTGTTGATATCCGGTTGTAGTAAACTTGAAGTAAACTCTTCTAAAATACACCAACCGTGTGCGTAACCGTGAGTGTCTCTTTTCGGGGTTGTTCGAGAGGAGAACACGGTTTCTGGGTTATGTCTGACGTAAGTAGGAGTTCAGGATCACTTCTTGATCATTACTAGTTGACGACCGCTTGCTTTACTTCTCTCCTCGCTCTTATTTGTGTAAGTTAGCCACCATACCTTGCTTAGCCGCTGCTGCAACCTCACCACTTTACCCCTTCCTTACCCATTAAGCTTTGCTAGTCTTGATACCCATGGTAATGGGATTGCTGAGTCCTCGTGGCTCACAGATTACTACAACACCAGTTGCAGGTACAAGATATGCAATGATCTTGACGTGAGAGCAATGTTTATTTGTGTTGGAGTTCTTCTTCTGCTTCTTCTTCGATTGAGGGATAGGTTCCTGGTCGGCAGCCAGGGCTAGCAGGGTGGATATTGTTTGAGTTTCTCTTTCTGTTTCATCCGTAGTCGGATGTTGATCTTATGTATGATGTATTGTTGTATTCATGTGACATTGTATGTCTTGGATGTATCCCCATCTATTATGTAATGTTGATGTAATGATATCCACCTTGCAAAAGCGTCTTCAAGATGCGCTTCTATCCTTGGTGGGACCTTCGAGTTCCTTTAGGATAGGGTCGCATCTTGGGCGTGACATGCATGATACTGACGAACACTACTTTCAAGTAAGGCAGCCGCATGATAGGAGGATGGAATATGTATGAAAAACAGGACGGCGTGACATATTGACATGTATGATGTATATAGTGTAAACTAAGCACAAGGTGCTTGAACTTGTTAGAATCAATGCAAGCTAGAAACCATATGAAAGATGAAACCAATATCACTCTGCCAAATTAAAAGGGTTCCCTAACAAATGTATTTGACCAAATTAGAAGCAATACATGGCAATAGGCTAGAAATAATATGCAATATGCAACGAATAAAGGTGACTCATCGTAAGTGATTGATGCAGGATACAGAAGAGAGGTAGTTTCATGTAAGAACAAGGTTAACACATAGATGTAGTGTGTACCAAAAATAGGAAGGCATGTCATATTCACAGGTATAATGTGTAAACTAAGCAGATGCAATTTACCCTAATTAGAAGCATTACAAGCTAGACATCATATGCAACATGCAACCACATATCACACTGCGAAGTTAGAGCAAGCACCTGTGATGGTGGTGTGGGGGAATTGCGGTCATCAACTAGAGATCTACATTGACTATCTTCATTTAGCCTTGCTGTTTCTTGAGAATCATGTGGGGAGGATGACACTGCACTCTTTAAACGAGTATGGCGTCTCACAGTAACCCACCCGGGTGACTGTCTCATCATAAGTGATTAACGAGGGATACAAAAGAGCATTAGTTTGATGTACGAACATGGTTAATAGACATATGTAGTACTCCCTCCGTTCGGAATTACTTGTCACAAAAATGGATGTATCTACAATTAAAATACATCTAGATACATTCATTTCTTGGACGAGTAATTCCGAACGGAGGGAGTATGTATCAAAAACAGGAAGGCATGTCATTATCAAAGGTATAATGTGTAAAGTAAGCAGATGCAATTTAACCAAATTGGAAGCAATACAAGCTAGACACCATATGCAACATGCAACCACATTTGACAGCGTGAAGTTAAAGCAAGCACCTGGGATGGTTGTGTGTGGCAATTGAGATCATCAACTGTAGAGCTACGTTTACTGTCTCCAACTGCTGACACTACATCCTTTAGAGCGCTGAAACGCTTAGTGCTTATATTCAAATTACACTGGAGCGACTTCTGTCTTTTCTTTTCAGCATTCATCAACACTGCGTCAGAGTCTGAAATACCCATGCATAAAAAAACAATAGTGTGAGTATGGGTGAAGTCTGTGCACAGTTAGTACAGTGTAAAGGTAGCAGATAGCAGGTCGGTGAGAAATAAATGACGGGAGACATATGATAGCTCTGCAACATGCATGGCACACTAAATTACTACAGGATTCTATGAAAATAACATTCGACTGAAAAAACAAATAGGTCAGTCCATTTTTTCTACACCGTCCGATGTACAAAGAACGGACAGACCGCCTTCATCTACCTCCAGCCAGTCAATGTTGACGATCTTCCTCGAAATGGCAACGACCACCGGCCCAGTCCCCTGCCTGCGCCCTCCCCTCGACCTCACCGCAGCGCCGTGCTTGGCACCGCCCCCGACAATCCATTCAAGCCCCACCGACCTCCAGATCGGGCACAAGCAGCTCCTGCACCCCACACACCTATGATAGACACCGATGCGCCGCTTCCCCGGTGAACATGCGGACTAGGTGCTCCGCGCGCCTAAGCGGGTGCTGCTTCTTTTAATTGCGGTTCGACTAACCCTGAATTGAATCCAGGCGGGCTATTGACCTCTAGCAAAGGTGAAATAGTAAAGGGAGGAAACCTTGTGCATTTAGTATCACGAAGAAGATGCAGTAAGAAGCACTCAACTAGTTTCTTTCGTGGGATGAATACGGTGTGAGCAGAGACGTAAGGTTTGCACGAATAAGGGAAGAGGAGTACCTCTTTCTGCTGGCAGTGCTGTGTCCTCCTTCTGTTTTTCCAACAATCTTCTTGTGGTTCACCGGAAACGAGAAGTTGTGGAGGATGATGCAGCCTTGGACGAACCCATGTCCAAGTTGTTTAGTGTGGTGCCGTGGCCGTCTGTCGGCAGCGGGGAAGCAGATCCGAGGTGGCGAACGACGGCGTACCGGGAACAACTCCGGTGCGGTGGACGGTTGCAACAGTGGAGCGGCAGCAGTGAGGCAGGACGGCGTGGTCGCAGTGGTTCTGGTACAACGCACGTCGGCGTCGGTTTCGTGGAGGCAGCTCTACCTCGGCTTCAGCTGCTAAGTCCTTGAGGGCGTTGCGGTTGCGGTTGCGTTGGACAACGACATCGGGGTACCGGCTCCGGCGTGATGGAGTTGGGCGACGGTGGATTGGGCACTATGGGGTGGAGGACAGAGGAGGCTGGGGTTTCACGGCTGGTGGAGAGGGTGTTTTGGCGCCCACGGAGTATGAATGGGGAAACGGAGGGAGGCGGGGAACTAAGGGGGAACAATGTTTCGGTTTGGGACGCGCTTGTTTGAAATTTGGGGGAAGTTACAAACTTTGCCCCCATCTAAATTTTCGGACATATTGCGGGTTGGGGGTAGGACAGTAATCTCAGGTGTCCCAAATGTGGGCGGGATAGATCTTGGCCGAGCGCATGGGTGTTTAGGCGCCCACGGCGTATGAATGCTTCTCGGAGGCGGTTGAGACTGGCGTCTTGGTGAAGTTACAAACCTACCCCGGTTTAGACCTTTGGACATCGGGCCGATAGGCTACACGGGCCAGAGTCAGGACAGTAATTTCCTACCACCAAACATTAGTCTCGCGCGGTTCGGGTGACCAGAGGCCTATTTGGCGCTTCGTTCAATACTTGCGAGCAGAAGCATTAACGTTTTCGGTTCTCTTGAATTGAACATTCAGGATTTGTCAAACTTCACAAATCTTTACTCTGGAAAATCCTAAAGCTACGATTATTTTGGAATGGAGGTGGTACATTTGAATATACATTGTACACGAGTATATATTAAAAAATATGCAACTTACCTCAGTTCATGCATGGTTCCAGATATAATCTCCTTGGTTGCAAAAAAAGTTAGACATGCGTATGAATATATATAGCATGTTCAAACGCACAACAAAGATTGATGCCCCTTTTACATCTGCTTTACAAATGCCATTATCTCGGGTTCAAATAGATGAATGCACTTCCTATGAATTCGAATCTTCGAAACCCCCTTTATGTTGAATTCGACATGTATTCTATTTCGTAGCTAGCAATTTGGAATGTATCCATGCAAGTGACAAATGTATACAGTTCTTCACACTAACAACATGGAGTGCACTAATTAATGTTTATATATGAATTGCAAAAGCATCGCTTGCCTGTATTTCAAACCGCTCTCACTCTATGGATCGATAATATGAAATAAACACATGCACATGCTAGAATTTAATAGACTATGGGTGTCTGATAGACCGATTTTCGTCCATACGCAATTTGCAAAATTCATGGTCTCATCCAAAAATAATAATGCCATTTATATTTTAATTTAATGCGTAGAACGGCCTTTTACACGTAGATGCACTATGCCTCGGCCCGTTCTCACAAACGCGCTATATCTCTCTCTATCTACCACATAAGTGCACACACTTTATATGCATCGGCATTTCTCTTTCACACATGCTCACAATCTCTCTCGGGGTGTCGGGGAGTCTCACGCACATGCTCTCTCTGTATCTCGCTCTCTCTCTCTCGCTCTCTCTTTCTGACTACTACGTACCACTCTTTTCACTAATCTCAGTTGGAAAACACTATTTCTCTCCCATGCATATATACACACGCACGGTCTCTACTAGCCCTCTATACGCACATATATGTGCCTACATGTCTCCCGCACGCACATTATCTTTAGGCCTCTCTCGCACACATTGCCCCCCCAAGACACACCTCTGTCTGTTAGTAGTTGGCAGATATGATTCCATCATATCATTCGGTAGGATATCCTTGACTGTTAGGCTGGATGGTAATACGAGGCAAAGTTTTACCCTAGTTCGGACCCTTGCAGTTGAGGAAAAAGCCTACTCCTGGTACTGTATATTGGTGATAGGGGTGTGTACAAAGTACACATGAATACCAGGCATTGTGCGTGTGTGTATACTATCGACGAACTAGCCCCCAAGCTTCTATAACATACTCGGGGCCTAGGGTTACAAATCATATATAGTCAGCTTATCACCAGTGGGGATAGAGTCCTCCGCGACTCTGGTAGCTAGCTTCGTGTTGTACGCCGAGTCCTCCACATGGGTCTTCGTATAACGCGTCTCGATCCAACCTATGTGGCGCTGGATGGAACCAACCCATGAGTCCTCATGTTGACCCACCACAACTAGAAATGATGTGCCCACCATACAACACACGCAATCGGCCGCTAAGAAAATAAGCATATACAATAGTACAATGTTACACATGAATGTTAATTGCATGGTGCATCCAAAAATATTTGTTCTGCATTGTGAATGTTTATATATTATCCTAAAATATTAGTCACGGGAAAGAGAAATGGAGGGCATATCTCTCCTTGTCTCCACCGGACATCCCCTCTTTCTACACCACTTTCACGTACGCACACAAACTATCTCTGGGCCCTCTAAAAGTATGCATGCCCACGACACATTCACGCATGAAGGTCACTGTATTTCAAGCTAAAGCACTATACGGTCACTGGAGTTCAGAATATGCTCATTACGGTCACCGTATACATTCTCATGGTGATCATACGGTATCTAGCTCACGATACGTCTCCGTATTTTCTTGATGACACTGACGGACTTTGCATTTGATGCGTGCTCCATATTTTGTTGACGACACTTACGGTCATTGTATTTGAAGCGCAAGCACGATATGGTCACTGGACTTCAGAATAAGCTCATCACGGTCACCACATACATTTTGTCGTGCTAACCAACATGTGGTTGGATGGTTAGGAGGACAGTGGTTTCTCGAGCCCACCAGGGTTAAAGTCCCGGTGCTCGCATTTATCCTGGGTTAATTTCAGTATTTTCTGGTGATGTGCGTTCAGTGGGAGGAGACGTTCCACTCGACTACGAGGCACCTATGGTGACTTCGTAAAATCTCAGGATCATATGCTAGCCCACTCTCTCGAAGGTGCTCATAGGGGTAGGGTCTGCGTGTGTGCGCTTATAGCGGTGAGTGCTTGCGCATATATATGAGCCCTTGCGTATGTACTGTGTTAAAAAATACATGTCATGATTATACGGTCACTGGCTACCCGTACAACTCCGTATTTTGTTGATGACACAATCAATTGACCAGTCAAACGTTCCACATGGCACAACTAGTGTTGCACCATCGGGTCGCGTAACCGTGGGGCCCACTTGTCAGCCCATATATGAAAGAAAGAAATGGTAGTTTCAGTCTGTACTGTGTTAACAAAATACATTTTAGGGTGATCATACAGTCACTGGCTCACCATACAGCTCCGTAATTTGTTGATGACACGATCAATTGACCACTCAAACGGTCCACATTCAGCAGCGCACATTACCATAGGGCCCACCCGTCAGCGCGTATATGAAGGACAGAAATGGTAATAAATTAGTGGTTGATGGGTACTCGAAGTCGTGAGACCTCTGGTTGGCAGTCGCCGGTGATGGGGGGGGCGTTGATTGGGCGATGGGGTGGGGATCGCTGGAGAAAAAGCTTGGCGCGGGGGGCCTAGAGGGGTGGCCGGTGCGGCGGTGGACCGGCGGTGAGGAGTGGTTTCGGGGCGGGCGGGGCGGCGTGGCGGTGCGGGCTGGCCGCGGGCGGCGGGGGCTGGCGGTTCGACCGATGGTGGCTGGCGGCTCAGGGGGGTGGAGTTTGATGATAAACTGCAGGCCCTTGATTTCGTATCCAACGGCTGGAAAATCTAATGACCAGAGATGAAAAAGTCAGTTGACTGATGTGTAGCCTCACCCCGCACATACACATGCACGCACGCAAGACACGCATGCATGCTGGCGTGCAACACTGACACATACACATAACGAACACACGCACGCATGCACGCGTGCAACACTGACGCGTACACATGCACTCACGAACACACGCACGTACGCACACATGCATGCAACACTGAAACGTACCCTTGCACGCACGCAACACTCGCACGCCTGCATGCACACAACACATGATGCAAGACACACGCTCAACCTATACGTGCATGCACCCTTTGTTAAGGACATGGATTGTTATGGGTATTAATCAATCTTATCTGTGATAAGCAAAACATTGATGTTTGTAGCGGTCTTTATGAATCATAATGTATCGAACGGGCTATCAACATAGTAGGCTTATCTACATGAAAAGGATGACGTCATACTCAATGAACAATCATTGGTTTATGAATGCCCGCTTATGACCGCCCTGGCCCACCAAAGGTTCCTCTGCTGTGCGCTGCCTGCGTTGGGTCACTGACATGCAGGCCATGTACCCAAAGAGCCCACACGTCGGTGGAAGAACGGCACACTGTCCTACGTCAGAGTCGAGGGCGCCACTCGCTGCACGCACGGCTGAACACGCCTCCTTGCCGCATTCAAATGCCTCCATGAAACCCGCCCGTGTGGAAGCCGAGAAACCCACTCTGGACACACGTCCGTTCATGACCGGGCCAGCCTTAAACGCAACGCCGGCCGAGCTCCTCCTGTCCTCCATCTATTTAATCTCCTATTTAAATGAGGCCAAACGCCGGCGAAGAATCGCACACCTCCGCCACTCCCCTATCTCCTCCTTCACCATTTTGTCCACTCTTACAATGGCTTACAAAGAGTAGTTATTCCGCATCCAAGCCGGCTAGGTGGCCCGCCGAGCCCGCTGGATACGAGCTATGCAGCTCGCTGATCCACCTCCCTCCCCTCGCCCGATGGAGCCAGTTGCCGCCCCAAGCCGGCGCGCGGTTCAGCAACTCGCCGCTCTAGGCCAGCTCGACAAGGAGCGGCGCACGGGCGTCGTTGCTGCCATCCACGCCGCCGCCTCGTACCGCATCTCCCGTTTCTATGGCCGAGACTCCCATGCCGGCGGTCGCGCCATGCAAGCAGCGACAGAAGCCGGGTGCGCGGAGAGTGACGAGTCGGTGGCGAGCGCCTCCGCGTCCGCCGCCATCATCGAGGAGAAGTAGCACGGGAGGCCGCCGCCGCTTGGGTCCCATGAAGGCCACCACGGAGGCGACGCCGGTGTACACAGCATGTGTCTTGCCGGATCCTTTTCTTGCGAGGACCTTCGTCGACACCGCATATACCTCTGGGGCTCCCGTCAGTCCGGTGATCGTGCTGCCAGACATGAGGAACACAAATCAATCGGCGGGCGACCATTTAGGCCAGGTATTATATACCTGTGCTGTCTAGAACTAGCACCGCGTAGTTCATTTGAATGTAATGAAATCCGTCATGTTTGTATGAAAATCGGGTATCTTATATGATTTCTGTCGTTGTTTATATGAAATATCGCCCTGTTTGCGTGAATTTCGTCCGGTTGGTTGACTTGCTGTCATAATGTGTGCGGCTATGGTTGGATGGCGTAATTTGCGGGTCGCCGGTCGGTCTGCGGGCGGCTCGGGCGGTGTGGTGGGACAAAAAGAACACAGCTCGTGCGAGCTCGTCTCCAACGGGCGCGCTGGAGGATGCATGAGAACCCGAGCCATTCCTCGTTCATCGGTGGCAAAGGCACCGATGGACAAAAGGGTCGCCAATATTTTGGCTACCCCGGGCAAGATCCAAACAGCCCCTCCCAAATAGATTCAAATCCCTCGTTCGCCATGGAATTTTGCCATGTGTTGTTTTCATGGACTAGCAAGATGCCCGTGCATTGCACGGAACATCAAGATGCATTTTTTTACAAAACACCTGTTGTGATTGACCCATGCAGGAGTAATCCCATTTTGTAAAAACTAATGATTGCTTGAGAATTTTATCGGATAAATGGTATCTCGAGAATTTTATCGGAATCCATTTTTTATACAAGGCCACAAACCCATATTACAGGTACCAAGGCAAAAATTAATGTCTTCTAACTCAATGTTGCAAGCCACCTTGTTTCCTTGTTTGCCGTGTAAATTAATGTGTATTCTTCTCTTTCATGCACATCAAGCCAATGCTCACACTCCCGCATGCATGCAAGGGATAATTAATGTCCTCCTTTTCTAGTAGTACTACGAGGCAAACACCATTAATATTGCATCGATTAGTGTTAGTGGCCTTGTATATCTGCAAATTTTAATTTTGATAGTGGCCTTGTATATAAAAATGGAGGGAGAAAGATGAGAGATAAGGCGAGGAGGAGTGGGGCGTGGTGGTGACTGGTGGTTGGACTGGGCAGATGCATGGGGATGGACGGCGCATTATGTCTAGGCTTGTATCTCTATAGTCCCTCTCACACACACCCACGTAGGTGGGGGACATGCATGAAGAGAAGAGGTGCATGCACGGCGCACGTACTCCCGTCTCTTTTCCAACCACACCTGCACGGGTACACGGTGGAGCTCATTTCTGTACAAAAAGGCAGCCCACATGGTAACTTGACACGTGTACTGGTTGTCCACTAGATGGAGGGAGGATCGTCTACCACGGGTGAACAAACAAATTGCGACTTGACGCGTTATATTAAAAAAGAGGCAAACCATGTGGGGCCTACCTTAGAGGCAAGGCTCTATACACTGGAGTACTTTTGATGTGTCCCGTCAACTCGCAGAACGAGGAGAAGCTTGCTTAGTACGCCGTCTCCCCCGCCCACAGGCGCGGTGGCTCGCAGGATGAGGTAAAGCTTGCTTACTACGCCTTACGCCCGCTCCCTCGCCCACGCGTGTGGTGGCTCGCAGGACGAGAAGAAAATTTTACTAGTACTCCCTCCGTTTACTCCTCGTCCCTACCTTGGTTAGAGAGATTATCATATTGTTTGGAATATATATGTCCTTTAGTACTCCCTCCATTTACTTAGAGGGTGCTTGGATATGTTTTAGTCTCATGAATAAAAGTACTGGGACTAAAACTTGCTAGCCTCACCCATGCTTGGATCCAAATACTAAAGAGACTAAAATCAAGTTAATGAGCATTTATTATCCTCCAAACCCTCCAATCCAGAACTCGCCTGTGTTAAAGGAGAGGAGTTAAATGAGGAGAGAGAGGACTAATCCACATTTTAGTAGGGGTATCCCTGACTAAATTTTTTTAGTCTCAAGACTAGTTTTAGCCCCTGTTTAGTCAGGGGTGCTTGGAACTTTAGCCTCTTAAAGAGACTATTTTTAGTCAGACTAAAATAAGTCCCTTGGATCCAAGCACCCTCTTATACAAGGCCACTATAAAAAAAGTACATTTTGCATCTATACAAGGCCACAAATAGTAATCGAGACAAAAGTTACTACTCCCTCCTTTCGAGTTTATGGCTCAATTTCAAAATCTCCCCAACCAAGGTAGACGGTGAGTGGTCGAATTAATTTTGTACTCCTAGTTTGCACAAGTAAATAGTACGCTCGTTTTTCTCAAGAAGTTATGTTTACCGAGGCATTAATTAGAACGAATGCATGAATGACCACTAAATTTCCATGAACTTCTACATGCATTGGTGAGTTTTCTCTTGACACTGCTTGCATCGGGTGATCTAACGCACCTCGAAATCCAACATGTGATGGTACTACTACTAGTAGTAGAATTGAGACTTATAAAATGGAAAAACGAATGTTTTGTAGATGAGCCCTATAAACCCTAGTGGGTACGTACTCCGTAAAATCAGATTTTCCCAAAACTAAGTCGCTCAACCTTTATTTGCTTGTTTCCCTTCCTGCATCCTTGCCTTGAACAGACTATGCCAAACTCCCCTGCCTGCCGCAAGAGGGACACGCGCATCGCCTTGGTACATCATGACACGTGGGACCGCATGACAGGCCATGCTCCCCCGCCGATCGCTCGGTAAAATCACCTCATTTTTACTACTATACTTCCTCCGTATTGGTTTACATGGCATGCACGTCGTTCTAGGTTGAGAATTTAACTGGCTATATATGTGATGAACTATATATGTTTAGAAACTACATCCGCTTAATAATCCAATGATATACTTTTTGTGACATAGTAACTCAGCTTTAGTTAGTCAAATGGATGACCTAGAACTACGTGCACGCCCTATAAACCGAGACGTCTAAAAAAACGAGATGGAGAGGGTAGTTCAGTACGTATCTTTTTAGATCAATATAATCGGGATTCACCAAGGAGCAAAACCAAGTGGTAGGCTACACCTGTCGTGTTGGCGTAGCGACTCAAGCAGGGTCAGTCCGCACACGAAATGGCGACACACTTAACAGGACCCCTTTGGCCAACATGTGGCTCATCCACCGTCTTGTTCCACGTGTGATGCACCAAATTACAGTTCGGAGTAGCGGTTGGAATTGGAGGCACCCCGGGTGTAGCGTCGCAGTAGTAGAAAATGAGCGATGAGGGGTCAAATCACAAAGCCCCACCTTTCCCGCATTAAGCTGGACGGACGAAGCAACCATAATTTCACTCTAGGGCGCAAGAGCATAAAGAAAAGAGAAAACCAATGATGCGTGCGGCAGCTACCTAGGGCACCCTAAGGTAGGGGTCTCCACTACAGATCATTTTTTAAGCGCCTCCACTACAAATCGGCTTCTCCCTCGTCCTCTTGAAGAAAACCGATGATGCGTGTGGCGGTGGGGTTTGTAGGAGTACTACTAGGGTGTGCGGGGCCACGTCGTAGTAAATGGGAGAGGGATTGAATTCGAGTCGACGCCTTAAATATGTGTGGGCCGCTTGGTTTTAGGGGAACGAGGCAGCATTTTGGGTTCGGGGACCAGTGGAGATATAGTACGTACAAAAAATTGTGGACGTAGGTTCGACCGAAAGGCAATGATGCATGGGCCCTGCATTTTATATACCCGGGGCCGCGTGAAATTTGCTACTCTACTCAAAACTAGTAAGGTACACATGCATTGAACGCATGAGATTTCAAAACCAAATTATGAATAAATACACACTATAGCATGTAAATCTTTGAGTCATATATGCATGATGTAGATGTTCGTTTAGTTCTTATAATTCATCTCATTCAAAATCAATTAGTTTTATAAAAATATTAAGATTCATGGGGTTGTGCATTGTAAAGCATAAAGTAAAAAACAAATAATGACAATTCATTTAGAAAAAAAATCAATTATGATACGGAAGATTCTAGAACAAAGGAGAAGTGCTTGTGTTTTGAGGTTTGTGCATTATGCTTAAGTTCAACCATGGAGTCTTCTATATTGTACATGTGGCAGATCTGGTGGAATGTTGATGATATCCAACGACCAGTAGTCACTACAAAAAAATACACTTCCGTGATGATACGTGTTTGTCACAGTAGGTCGTGTTTTTTGTCATGCATGTACATCCATGACAAATTTATGACAGAATCAAGATAGTCATACCAGTGCTGTCGTAGAAGTGTTCCATGACATTATCAAAATTATCATCATGGAAGTGTCCACTTCCATGACGATAAATCGCGCGTCACAGAAGTGCTTTCGTCAAGGGTGACTGACACGTTGCATCCACCGTAATGGAACGCTGTTAAGCTATCGGGTCCGGTTTTGGATCTGATAACCCGTTAACAGCCCGGACCAATGGGGATTTTCCACGTGTAAAATCATCATTGGCCGGAGGAAACACGTGTTGCCTCACCGTTGGGATAGATGTCATCCCCTCATTGGACAGGAGGCGCATATGATACGTCGACACGTGGCACAGCCCAACAGTGGCTCATTCCGGTGAAAAAGGCCTGCCCAGTAAAAAATAGCAGGCCGGCCCATATAAGGCCTACTTTTGTCAGGTCCATTTAAGCCCACGGCCCATACGAGATGTGCCAATTCGGCCCATCAATGACCCGTTAAAGATTTGACACCATTGCACAGCCTACTATATATTTGGGCTCAATATCGGTCCGATGAGATTTTGGCCTGTTAACGGCCCATTCAGTGGATGGGCCAATTTTCACAATGTACATCTTTCGGCCTTTTAGCGACCCATTTAAGTATTGGGATAATTTCCGACCCAGTGTGTCTTTCAGCCTGTTGACGGCCCATAAATCAGTTGGGCCATTTGTAGTCGGACCTAAGTTCCGGCCTTTTAGTGACCCATTTAAGTGTTGAGCCAATTTCCGGCCCGGTGTGTCTTTCAGCCTGGTGATGGCTCATATGTCTATTGGGCCATTTGTAATCGGACCTGAGTTTTGGCCTTTTAGTGACCCATTTAATTGTTGGGCCAATTCCCGGCCCTGTGTGCCTTTCAGCCTATTAACGGACCATAAATGAGTTGGGCCTTTCATAGTCGGACCTGAGTTTTGGCCTTTTAGCGGCCCATGCCCTTCATGGTCCAATACCAGCCCGGTTTCTCTTCGGCCTGCTAAAGGCCCACAACACAGTTGGGCCATTTACAATATGACCTGACTTTCGGCCTGTTAGCGGCCGATGCTCTTCATGGTCCAGTACAAGCCCACTGTCTCTTTCGGCCTGCTAAAGGCCCACAGTATAGTTGGGCCATATGTAGCCCGAACTTAGTAACGGCCTGTTAACGGCCCATGAAATCAATTGGGCCCACCTGTTGCCTGCTTCGATGTCAGCCTGTTAACGACCCGAGAGTTAAGAGGGCCGACCATTAACTTTCGGCTTGGTAACGGCCAATTAACTTAATGGGCCCACTAAAGTTCGTACATGTCTTTAGGCCAAATTTTATAATTTGAGCCCATTACGACGAGAAATTATGCACAGGACCAAAACCAATCAAGCAAAGGTACGACATATAGGGAAAAACGTTTCACATCCAACATATATTATAGGAAATTACATCCACTTGGCAATCAAAGATTGATGCCAGTGCAAGTAAATGAACAGAACCTAACGATCTACAACGTCACAATATGCAACCTCAGCACGGATGACGCCCATAAGCATGTGGGCAAGTTCTTGCTGCTTTGCTGCACTCTCTTTGAAAACATTGATCAGTTGTTGTGTCGCACGACTCTGCACCTCTGATTCCTCCACCATTTCAATCATTCCTTCAGCCATTAATTTGTTCACAAACATACATTTTTTCCGTTGCATTCAAGATAGAGGATACTGAACAGATTCAGATGGCGATTTTGGCAGGCTTGTATTATTGATAGTGGAGAGTATCTCGACCACTGCATCATAACATAAATTAGGAGGGGAACCAAACAGATTAATCATGAGTTATTGGCATATTACCTGGCCTAGATTTATTGGAAAGAAACAATGGGGTTGCCTTGCTGTTTTCAGAGTTTGTCTTCTTATCTTCAGCTGCCTGCACCAAATTAAGACACTAGCATTGCTATCATTGGCCAAGTCAGATAATAGGAAAGAAACATTGGCACAATGAACGTTTGGGCAACTAGCAAACACAAAATTAACACAATATGGCACAACTATCATCAGCCAGGTAAGGTAATACGAAAGTAGCATTGACACAATGAATGAATGGGCAACCAGAGCAGCACTACAATTCAGTAATGTGCATGATATGAGATAGTACACTCATGCAGCTCAGTATGCAAAACTACCAGGCAGTTTTCTTTACAAAAATCAACATTGGCGCCTTTAACATTTTGCTACAACTAATTTTAGATCAGACAAACGTTGGATTCAAGCCGATTAACAAAATACATGCTGATGTAAAAATATAGTGATATACAACAGGTACTTATATCAGCATTGGAGCACAGAGAATTCCCACAAGATGTTTTCCTCGAATACAATCCCAATGAAGGAAATGTTCTATCATTTAACCTTATTTTCTAAAAGAGAGATGGGTAAGAAACATGTGGAAAATATGATCAGAATGCTATAAAATTTCATGATGCGAGGATACGCACACGCTTCTTAGAATGGAGTTGACATTCTTTTGCTGGACTGGAGCGGACTAGTTCTTTGGCCACTGGAATCTGCTTAATATCAGTGGGACTTGGGTTTCTCTGTGCTGGAGCAGTATCTATGAAAAATGGAGTTGGTTTATTATCTCCTGGCGTTTGGATCTTTTGCAAAGACCTGGTTTGTAACCCTTCAGATTCTAACATAGCTGTCTTCCCCTTGCATGCCTTATATAGAAGAATGGTGCTTCAATTATAAAACATGCTACAACAGATATGGAATAGGTACTGAAGAATAGAAAGGCATGACATATTGACATGTATTCCCTCCATCCAGAAATAAATGGATGGGTCTAGGCGTATTTCAGTTCTAGATACATCCAGTTTTATCCATTTCTGCGACATGTAATCCGACCGGAGGGAGTATGATGTAAGAGCTAGGGATGCGATAGGACAACACAGGAAAAAAAACTGAAAACCCACTGCAGAACCAAAGTAATCAAACCCACTGATATGAGATAGTACACTCATGCAGCTCAGGATGCAAAACTACCAGGAAGTTTTCCTTACAAAAATCCACATTGTGGCCTTTAATCATACAGTTTGCTACAACTAAATTTAGATCAGATAAAGGTTGGATTCACGCCGATTAACAAAATACACGCTGATGTAAAAATATAGGGATATACAACAGGTACTTACATCTGCATTGGAGTACAGAGAATTCCTGCAAGAATCTTTCCTCATAGACGATACCAGTGCAGAAATTCTTCTATCTATTAAGCTTATTTTCTAAAAGAGAGATGGGTAAGAAACATGTAGAAAATATGATCAGCATGCTATAAAATTTCATGATGCAAGGATACGCACACGCTTCTTAGAATGGATTTGACATATTTTTGCTGGACTGGAGCGGACTAGTTCTTTGGCCACTGGAATATGCTTATTATCAGTAGGAGTGGGTTTCTCTGTGCTGGAGCAGTATCTATAAAAAATGGAGTTGGTTTATTATGTCCTGGCGTTTGGATCTTTCGCAAAGACCTGGTTTGTAACCCTTCAGATTCTAACATAGTCGTCTTCCCCTTGCATGCCTTGTATAGAAGAATGGTGCTTCAGTTATAAAACATGGTACAACAGAGAGATGGAATAGGTACTGAAGAATAGAAAGGCATGACATATTGACATGTATTCCCTCCATCCGGAAAAAAATGGATGGGTCTAGGCGTATTTCAGTTCTAGATACATCCTTTTTTATCCATTTCAGCAACATGTAATCCGGACGGAGGGAGTATGGTGTAAGAGCTAGGGATACGACAGGACAACACAGTAAAAAAACACTAGTTGAATGTAAAACTGTATGCTAGCGGAATACGTACAGAAAAAACTAAGGCAGCATACACGTGTATGATTGGGAAACTAAGATGGCATTGCGACAAAGCACTAGAACAACACTTCAATGTAAAAAACATGGTATGGTAGACAGATGAAGTACGTACTGATGAATAACAATGCATAAGATATTCAGAAGCATGATGTCCAAATTAAGAAGATGGCATTGCGATAGAGTAGAATGACAGTACTTGAATATGAAAACATGTTATCATGAATGGAATAGGTACTGAAAAACAGGAAGGCATGACATATTTACATGCATGATCAGCATGCTAAGCACATGGCATTGCAACAGAGTAGATACACTCCAGGACATTATATGCATGTTGTACCCATATCACGGGCCAAGTTAGAGCAAGGACCTTCTGGGGTGAAGAGGATTCAACATCTTTCTGCAAGTCTTCGGAAGAACTACCTTTACATGTTCCATCATATTGGGTATCATTGACATCAAGTTTATTGGCCTTTACATTGCTCCGTGAGGTTCTTGTGGATATATCAGTGTGTGCAATTATATCTGACATGCATGGAAGACAACTAGTAGTTAGATTTATGTAATGAGTGCCTGTAGGAGACGACATAAATAGTAGGACTGGGGTTAACTAGCAGCAACAGGTCTCAAAAACTAAAGGGAGAACACAGATGAGAGCTACAGAATATGTATCGTTTGTACTCGAGATTAACTAGATGGCACACAAAAGTATTAAAGAACAACATAGGTAATACTAGAAGTCATATAATACTATAATCACCAGCCTGTGGGATAGCATTGGCTGATGGATGATAACTATGGAACAACGTTACCTAAAGAACAAGTATCTTAGCTGAACTATGGAACAACGTTAACTCCTGAACAAGACCCGTAAGACATCAACATGAATATAAAGTGAAATGTGATAATCTATTTTCCATGCTTAGATGAATAACAAAGCCATAAATGTTGCACACAAGTAAGATGAGGGTACAACCTATCTGGCCGCCATCCATAGGAGTGAGCATCATGTGCTGACTTGTCGATGGCCCTTCAGTTGTTGTGGCTGTCCATGTTGGGCACGCGCATTCGATGCAGGGAACTATTGAGTGGGGACTATAGCTCCCTTCTGGTGTATGCTTCCCTTGTTGGAGCAGCTGCGGTGAGTCGGAAGACAGCGTGGCTGAAGATGCAGATAACGCATAATGTTAAGAATGACACATCTCTTTGATCTGAAGAAATACACTAAGAGATCAATAGCAAGGTACGAGAGTGGTCACACGTCTGAACTGAGACTAAATTGGGGTCACACGATTTTATTTTATTTTGGTACTGTCCGATCTACGCCGGATGGCTTGATGGCCGTCTTGTGCCTCCCGGCTGACACTGTTAGGAATCTTCCCCGAAGAGCTAGCGACCAACGGCAGAGCAGCTTGCCTCCGCCGTCCGTGGCCCTGGCCAAAACCCCGCTCCCTGCCCAACCGCACTGCCGTGGTTGTGCCGCCCCCGGGCCAATCCACAAAGACTCCTCGTCATCCAGATCCGGCGGTGGCAGTACCTTGAACCCACGCAACTCTAAGATAGCCATCTAAGCGCTGCTACCGCGGCGAACATGCGGCCCCGCACCCTTACGTTAGAGACCAGCCAACCGGCAGCCCAGGAGCTCTGCCGCCTCGAGGGGTGCTGCTTCCCATTGGGAATCGATTGGCCCAGAATAAAAATTCAGACAACTGATGCCTAAATAAAGTGATTTGAGATGAGGGTGCGACCTATCTGGCGGCATGGTGAAGTAGGCAGGTCCAGCTGCCGAGTCAGTGAGGCTGGTGCGGTTGCGGTGGCCACCGGTGGCAGGGAAACAGTGATGTCGCGACGGTCGACGACTACGGGGAAGTAGCGCCGGGACTCTGGACGGATCCGAAGTTGGAGCCGCTCCGGCACCGTGAACAACAGCGGGGGTGAATCGGCTCTGGTACGGTTCACGCGGCCATCGTCGAGGCAGCTCCAGCAGCACGGAGTAAGATGCACACGACCAAGTGCACAACGGCAAATGGAGAGCGTCTCCGGCATTAGGGAGGAGGGCGGCTGTGAAATTGGTGTGGTGGGGGCGCCATGGAGGAGGGGCTGAGGTTTCGCGGCTCGGGAGAAGGGAGCTTCTGGGGAGAAGGTGATTTGGCGCCCACGAGGTATGAATGGGGGGGAATTGGGAGGGGAGTGGAACCATGTTTTACGGACGCATTTGTCTGAAATGTGAGGGGGAGTTACAGTTCTACCCCTGCCTTTAGGCTTCTCGTCTTGGGTCTGTATACTGAGGGTCGGGGATAGTAGAGTAACTTTGCTTCTCCCCAAATAGTGGGCGGGAGCGATTTCGGGCGAGGAGGGCATGTTTTGAAATATAGTGGGCGCGAGCGATTTTGGGCGAGGAGAGCGTGTTTCGAAAAAGTGGGCGCGAGCTATTTCGGGCGAGGAGAGCGTGTTTTGCCGACCATGGTTTATGAATTATTCGGCACATGTCATTTCGGCCAAGGAGAAGGCGCGCTTGGATGAAGTTACGAACCTACCCTCGATGCACAACGGGCCAATTAATGCGTCTCCCACATAGGACGGTAATTTCGCGTCTCCCATTTATTTGCTCGGGCGAATTCCACCGAGCAGAGGATGTTTAACGGTTCGTTCAAAATTTGGGAGAATGAGCATCCACGTCTACCTTACCAAGTCGATTCAAATCAAATTTAGAAATATTAGCTTGCCACTTCTTTTTTAGATGGAGAGATGATGCTCGGGAGTAATGTGTTTTTACATGCTGGTTGCTAGCGATTTACTATATGAAAAATAGTTGACCCACTCAAAAATGGGAATCAAACCCAAAATGAAATATCTCGATTCAATGAAATAGCTCGTTAACCAGGTCAAAATAGTGAACTAAATCCAAAATTGAACACCTCAATCGAATAGCATGTTGTACAGTGTTATAGTACTCCATGAACAAGTTGAAAGTCAAATTAATGAACTAGTTTGATATACGCATATATCCGTTCATGTGTGGATTGCAGACAACATGTTCTCCAATTTAAATATTTGAATGCAAGTTTATATCGAAACATGGTTTATATCAGTCTTTGACGCATAAAATGCGACCTCCCCCTCTCCCGGACTCCTGCTCTCTCTCTCTCTCGCCGACAATCTTCAATTTTGTCGCACTCATCCAACACACAAACCTTGTTGGTCCTCTCTCTTTCTCTCCATCTCTCTCTCTCTTTGTATGTGTGCGTGGGGGGGGGGTCTTTCTAGTTCGCATGCATATATACTCCATCTATAGGTCTCTCTCGCACACTATGTATGATTCTCTAGTCCAAGCTAGATATCTTGGGTGCACTCATCGTACGCACACAAATTCCTTGGCTCGTTGCCCGTAACTCTCTCATGCACCACTCTGTCGTCTCAGAGCTCTTCCCCCCTCTCTCTCAAACTCTACATCTACCTGGGTCACACATACACATGCATATCTCACTCGCACTCGATAGGCCCACCTAAAACTCTATCTCTCTCCCTCGTTCTCTCTCCATCTCACACACACACACACACAATCTCATGCCTAGCTAGCCAAGTATGATGGTCTCTCGCTCAATTGTAGGCACACACAGTCCCCCCTATATGTATATGACTAGCTAATCTTAGTCTCCATCACAAATATGTGCATGGTCTATCTCAATTTCTCTTGGGCCATCTTTCTATCGCGCACGCACCTCCCTCTATCTCCCACCCATATAGTCCCCTCACGATCTTGAGGGGGTCTCTCTATCACAAACACAACCTCTCGCCCTCCCCATGTGTCCATGTTCTCCATGTGTCCCTCTCGACCTTTGTTCCTTGTTGGCCAGACCTCTATTGGACATGTGCTATAGGGGTGTCTCTCTCCGTTGCAAACAATCACACACTAGCTATCTTCGTGTATCTCCTCGCCTCGCTTTTCTATCTCGGAGATGCATGCGTGATATGTTCGCCTAAGAAACGAAAAAACACACACTCTCTCTAATTTATCGTTTGTTGTCACTTTCTCTTTCACACACATACTCTTTTTGCACACTTACTCATTCTCCTTCATACGCACTTGATCCCTCTCGACTTAGGCACTCTCCTCGGTCCATAGCATATTGATTTACTGAAAAGTCAAACATCACAAAGTTTGACCATGTACGTGGAGAAAAACAATTACATCTGGAATGGCAAACATATACCATTAGATTCACCATGAGATGTAGTTTTGTATCATGTATCTTTGGTATTGAAGGTATAAATAACATTTGTGTAAACCTGATCAAAGTTTCCAAAGTTTGACTTCTAAAAAAATTACATGCACTGCATTATCGAGCGGATGGAATATCTCTTTCCCCCTCTCAGCTATGTGACGCACCACTCAGCCTTATCGGGGCTCCTCAATCTCTCTCAAACTTTATATCTCCCTGGTTCACACATACACATGTCTCGCTCGCGCTATACATATAGACCCATCCAACACTCTCCGCCCTTATTCTCTCTCTATGTGACACCCCCCCCCCTAATAAGTACCATAATCCCTCACTCCATCATAGGCGCAAGCACTCCCCCCTAAGTATGATTATCTCTCACTAGCCATCAGGAACACACGTATTGTCTCCTTCCATCCATACGTCTATCTCGATATCTCTTGAGGTATCTTCTATCGTGCACACACCTTGTCACTCGATCTCCCACCCATGTAGTCCCATCACGATCTCCAGGGGATCTCTTTATGACAAACATACACTCTCTCCTCCCCATGTCTGCATTTTCTCCGTACATCTCTCTCGACCTCTCTCCCTTGTTTCTCAGACCCTCTTGGACACGTGCTAGGGGTCTTGCTCTGTCAGTTGCAAACAACCACACACTATCTCCTCACCCTGCTTCCGTTGTCGAAGCTGCATCTGTGATATGTTTGCATAAGACACACACTTTTTTTCTCGACTTTTATCGAGTGTTGTCCATGTCTCTTTCACACATGCACACACACTTTTTTCACTCACTCTTTCTATTTCTCTCTCTCTAGTTAGGGACTCTCTCACGTCCATAAGCATATGGATGTTTTGAAAATTCAAACCTTAGAAAAGTTTGACCAGGTATATGTGGAGAAAAACATTTACATCTGGAAAGATCATTAGATTCATCACAACATGTACTTACTTCATACTATCATTTATCTTTGGTATTGTAGATATAATTAATTTCTTTATAAACTTGGTCAAAGTTTCAAAAGTTTGACTTTTAAAAGATGTTGGAACTACATTATCGAATGGAGGGAGTAGCTCTTTCTCTCTCTCTGCAATCTCTCACGGGCCTCCCCTCTCACATGAACACTCTATACCGACGGATTATATGCTCACTATGTAAGCATATAGCTCTGTATATTGTTTAGTTGACCGGTCAACCAGTCCACATGCTGCCTTGTCAGATCATGTTCTGTATCTTCGTGTGCTGGCCCATGTGGCAGTGGGTGAAAAAAAGTAAACTAGAGGCCCATCTGACACGCGGTGAAGTAAACAAAGTTGAAACCACTCGGGGTAGCACCCCGCACCCTAGTAAATTGAGGGCGCATTGAGGACATACTTCTTCCGCGTGGAGGACGCACTCGTGCACAATTCACCACTGCGCGACAGCAAGCACAGAAGGACGCACTCGCGCACACCCAGCACACAACACACACCAGCACACGTGTACACCGGCGTCGCCGCCGGTTGAGATGGACGGCGAGGCAGCCAACAAGCGGAGGCGGCTTGAGCCAAAACCACATCCGGCGAGCCTGGACTTCATCAGTAGCCTCCCTGATGACATGCTGCTCATTATCATCGGCCTCCTCCCCACCAAATCTGCGGTGCGGACCGCCCTGCTCTCCCGGCGGTGGCGCCCCCTTTGGCGCCGCATCCCCCTCAACCTCACCGTCGACAGCTGCCTCTATGATGGGGATTGCAAACGCATGGCCGCAGTCTCCAAGATCCTTTCATCGCACCCTGGGCTAGCCAGACGCCTTGACATCCGCATGTTCAGTACCAACTGCAAGGTCCAACCCAAGTTCGACGAGTGGTTCTTATCCCCCACCCTAGATCAGCTCGAGGAGCTCAGCTTTGAAGATGGACGATGTCGCTCTCTACCACCGTCCGTGCTCCGCCTCGCGCCAACGCTGCGCCACGCCAGCGTCAGATCCTGCTATCTTCCCCAGATTAATGCCGCACCCGCCATTCTTCTCCCTCAACTCAAGCAGCTCGACCTCTTTGACGTTGTCATTTCGAAGAAGGCTATGGAGCACCTACTCCGCAGCTGTACTGCGCTCGAGTACCTTCGTCTTGAGCAGATCCACGGGTTCATTAGCCTCCACATCGCCTCAACAAATCTCCGATGGATTTATGTGTCTTGCTGGCCCCGCAACAAGACATCAATTGGGAAGAGATCACTCCAGCTGTTCCACGTTATGGTCATTGAGAATGCGCCTTTCCTTGAGAGATTGCTTGTATCCGATCAAGAAGGTCCAACAAAAATCAGGGTCATTGATGCACCGAAATTGACAGCGTTGGTGCACTCGTTTGCCAAATTCTCCGAACTCTTTATTGGATCCGTAATCGTTCAGGTACAGCACTCACCTTATTCTTCGTCTTCTTGAAACTCACATTTTTAAATTTCTTCTTGATGTATTTACGATCGTCTTCCAGAAAATGATTCCCACAAGCTTGACCCAGTCTATGCACATAGTGAAGATCTTGGCAATAAAATCTATCGGCCCCAATCTGGATCAAGTTGTTGGATTCCTTACATGCTTTCCGTGCATGGAGAAGCTACTCATCGAGGTGAAACTTCTTTCCTATTAGTAAACGGTAATCACAGCGTAGCTCGAATTTTTCGTAATTTTCCCAAATTACGATGACAAGTGTAGTGTTCAAAACTGCATCTACGCACTGCACCGAAAGAAATGTTTTTAGTACTTTTTTCTCATGTGATCATCTGCATCGTTTTTTGTTGTTGTACTACTATAGTAGCCTAGGCTAGTCATAGTGGAAAGTAACTTAGACTACTCTAGTAACTCTATGGTTACCCTAAGAGCAAGTACTACCTCCATCCTGGTTTACTCTTCCTATTTTGTAGTATCAAAATTTGACCATAGATTTAACTGACAAAATGTTAATGCATGTCACTAAGAACTATATTGTTGGATTCGTATTTGAACATAATTTCAAATGGTGTAATTTTTAGTGACATGCATTGGCATTTTCTTACATAAATATATGGTCAAAATTTTATACTAAATAAGAGGTAGTACAAAAGTGGGCTATAACGGCCCTCCACTATGTAGGCCAAAATACGTGCCAAATTCACTTGTGATGCATTTGGCATCGATGCCCCTCCATTTCTCACCTGTTGCCCCAATCTGGATCACCTACTTTGCTCCGGTGCCAAATTAACTCATGCAATGAAAAAACACTTGCGTGGGAGAGAGAGAGGACTGAGGCAATAAAAAAACACTTGTTTGGGAGAATGAGAGGCTGGTGTAGTTGGTTTGATTGATTTGTTTATACATGTGGGTCTGTGTGCACAGTGGTGCCAACTCTCTCACATCACGAGAGCGGTGCCAAAATCTTTTGATTTGACATCGATGCGTATTATGGCATCGACCACATAGTGGAAGGCAACAAATGCCCAAGCTCTTCACGTACTCCTAAGTAAATGAGAGGAAAGAGAAAGAGAGAGAGAGAGAGAGAGTGAAAAAATATCACTAGCCAGCCAACCCTATCGTATGAGCGAATGATATTGTACCTCTTGATGACACGACAATCTTATATAGCCAGCTGCTCTAATATGTTCTCTTCTTTTGCAGATAAAAAAAGACCCGAAAGTGAAAAATGTGTTGCACTATAACAATCTCATCGAATGCCTTGATCTCCATCTTACAGAAATTGATTTGATCGACTACCGAGGCAGCACATCTGATATTAAATTGGCCAGGTTCTTTTTTCTCGAGGAAAGTGTGCTCAAGGTAATGAGGTTTAGCGTTCTTTGGCGCACCAATGAATGGCGTGCTGATCACCGCAAGCGTCTAAGCCTAAATGACAAAGTCTCCGCAGAAGCTGAATTTGTTTTTGAAACATCAAGTGGCCAGAGACTCGAAAACTTATTTGCCCATTGGTGACTTGTCAGGGCGGTGGATTTTAGTTTGTATGATAATGCTGCATCCACCTAAAGTAACAAAAGTTCTTACGTAAACTTCCTAGTAATTCCCTCTTCGTAGGTGCAGCATTACTCCTAACATTTGTAATATCAGTTTGAAACTTGTAATATTGCCATGTCCTATTCCTGTGTTTTCAAAATCCTACGAATCAAACAGGTCCCGAGTTGGTGATGATGTTTCGCCTGCCATCTTTCACCAATAGCCGTCAGATCTAGATCTGACGCATACAAACCAAACTTCTCCAGTTTTGCAAAAAGATGCCCGCACTTGTTCCCTATTTACAAACAAATCCTTGTCTCTCACAATCAGCCTTATCTCCTCCCCACCACATCTAGAAGGCCATGGAAAATCTGGCGCGATGGCCGCTGCCGGCGCCGTCCACCCCCCCAATCTTGGTGTTCCGTGCAATTCACGGGCATCTACGCATGGGAAATTATGTCGAACACGGCTAGTTGTAAGCAGGCTAGGTCTACAGCCATGATGATAGTGACTGCAGATGGTGAGGCTGACTATGGTATGCCAAACACGGCGCCTATACTCAGGTGTCATCTCCGACGTAGGGTCTTGTCACTTCACTTTGAGGAGCAACACGTAATAATTTGACCAACGGGTAGTACAATTCTACTACATTGGTAGTAGTACTACTACTAGTACTAGCACCACCGTCTAGATTTAGTAGTACTACCACGTCCAGCTGGATTTAGAATTTGACTAGCAATATCTAGTAATGCATGTCACAAAAAATGTACTACTCCCTCTGTAAATAAATACTTGGTGTATTGTTTTAGTCCTATCGGCGAGGTAACTTAATGTCTTTTTGCTACTTAATAGGATTAAATGCAATGAACTAACCACCGCATTTGATGTTTGGTAGTCTCAAGTCATTGAAAGCATGCACGGGCACGGAGGGGACGCAGCTTCATTGACTTACTGCACCTGCCTTTGGGTGTATGACACATGGGTCCAACGGGTGGCTGGCCAACCTGTCATACAGCCAAAAGCAAGTGCAGTAGATGGGCGAGGAGTAGATGGCCAACACGCACGTGAATTCAACGCAGTCTGCACTTCTCATACAAAGGCTCCCGCCAGTCCAATCTACGAAATCCTACGCACCTACGCACCCAAGGGCAAGATTGATCACTCCAATCGCAAGATCAGTTGACTAAAAGCTAGACCCATGGAGGCGATGAGCGCGAGCATCAGCCGGCTATGCCAGATGGTCCACGATGCCGGCCTGCGGCCCGACATCGAGGAACATCTCCAGGTAGTGCTTGAGGCCGCCAGGGCGAGGTCCTCGTCGGCTTCCTCGACAAGTTCACCATCATCAAGAAGCTCGCGGACGACCTTGACGTATGCCTCTAGCCCACGCGCCCAGGCTCTGTGATGCCTGCCACCCTCAACGGCCTCTATGGTGACAACCTCTTCGATGCACTGGTGGCCCTGCGACTGCCCGCCGTCGCGCCGGAGAATGTCCTCCTCGAGGTCGCGCTCTCCGCGCAGCGCCTGGCGCAGCAAGACATCATCGACATAATCACCCACGTCTATGCACAAATCGTCCACAAGGATCACTGCATGCAAGAGGAGTACGATAGGACACTGGCCTTCTTGGACCGCAGGGCAACCTTGGACGGCATTGTTCAGAAGCACATTGAGCTTGCCGCCAACGCCGCTCCTCCTCACACGTCGGTTGGCGACCCGGTGCACTAGGGAGTGAGGATGTCGTTGATGGATCCGTATGTATCTTTATCTTTCCGTCAAATCCATGTAGTAATATATGGTACTACTAGAAATTATCTTACCTTTCACATGAACTTCATAATTTTCCTACGTACTCCATGCATGAACCGCGCCAGAACCAAACTTCTCATTACTCTAGGAAAAATCGTTATTTCTATCTATTGGTCGCCCCATGGAGCAGAACCAAATTTTACAAGTTACAAGTTCAAAAGGAAAAGCCTGCCGTGTTCGTGTCGCAACCCCACACGGTTTGTCCAGCAGCCGCTCAAGGGGGAATGCGTGTTGTGTTGCATTTTGACTTACAAGTGGGACCGCAGTTGAGCAAACCGACTATCGGCAAATCCCCACCCCGCCCACCACGTGATGGTTGAGAAAACGGGAGGGAGAAGAGATGGCTGTAGCTAGCATGGACTCCAAGAAAATTGGTGTCGGATGGGACTCGTGTGGTTGTCGTGGGCCGTACTGCTAGACATGAATGCTAGTTATGGCCCATGCCACCCCACTATATCGTGGTGCTGGTTACTCCACTATATCAAGTACGTAGAACAAATTTCCTAGAGTTCGTGCTCAGCCCTCCTCTATCTCTCTTCTCAGCCAGCCAGCAGACGCGCAGAGCCCATCATCTGTTTGCTCATATGCGGTCCCACATGTCAGTGAAAATGCAAGAGGACCCACTGAGCCTACACATATTTCACCTCGACGTGCTGGTTATGAAAAACAAATCCAATAAAGATCTTCGGTGGCCGCTTTTGGAGTTACTCAAGAGTAGTAAGATTCTGTTTACAGTTTAACCCAAGATGCACATCACGTGGCTTCACCTACTACTCTATTTTCTTGCATGACACCACCTGGATGCTGGATGTCCCACGTGTCGGCAAAAGGAGGAAGAACTCGACCAAATATTCGGTTGTGCTCTCGTATTTGACTAGTTGTGCTAACTTAAAATTTTATTGTGTAGAATGGTTGAAAGTTTTGGTATTAGGAAGAAGAGTACAACGATATATTGATAGAGCGCAATTTAGTAGATGTTCTAGCACTTTTAGCTAGCATAGAGGCTAGAGATGAGACTAGTGCACTTGTTGATAGAATAGAGGCTAGACACGTCTACTTCTTTACACTCGAAGAAGAAAGAAGCACGCAACATTGAGCCTCCGCAGATCAACAATGAATGCATTGAGAAGGCACTAATCCAACTTACAGGAGCAGTTATGGAAGTTGGATATCTTCTAAAATGTATTCTTGTGGTTCTTGTTTTCTTTGGTCTTGCTTTTCTAGTCAAAATTTTGGTGATGTATTTCCATGTACCAAAAAATCAATGATGAAAAAAAGATATGTGTTTCCAAAGAAAAATGTACGCGGCTGGGATGCGGTCGCGTGTTCGGCACACGACCACCGCATCTAAGAAATGGCCCGGACACGACCCCATTGCCCTACCCAAACGGACAGAATCCGGGCAAAACGGAGGTCCATTTGGGGTCGTGCGTTGGAGTTGTCCTTACAAGTGGGACCATAGTTGAGGAAACCGACTATCGGCAAACCCCCACCTCGCCCGCCACGCGATGACTGAGTTAGAGAAACGACGAGGTTGAAGAGATTGTTGTAGAACGGACTCCAAGAAATATGGTGTCAGATGGAAGTCGTGATGGTGGCATGTGCCGTACTCCTGGACGTGAATGCTTGTTCTGGCCCATGCCACCCTACTACTCCTACTACTACTCCTTTCGAGGATTCGAGGTGCTGGTTACGTACAGCGAACACATTAACATATGGCCCACCTCACACTGTGGCCAAATTTCCTGGAGTCTGTGCTAGGTTAAAAAGTGTTCTTTGTGAGGATGGGTGGTTGGTCTCAAGTTTAAAACTTGTTGTATTCCGTACGTAGACGTAGAGATAGTGCAGCATGTGAAGCTAGTACAAATAGTGTACTATTGTTGATTGGCCTCATCCGATAACCTGTTGCAATGCATGTATTCGGAAAATATTTTTTTGCCTCGTCGCAGCACCCAATCAGAGAAGCGACTCGAGAGCCATTCATAAATTTAGTAAGTTTATCACAGGCATATCATTTATTTACATACAACAGGTCATCAACCCACAATGAAAACGAGGATACATTATAAGTACTAAACTTTTACTCACACAACAAATAACAAGCAATGAAATGAACTTCAACCCAACCAATCCTCGGTGTTGGAAATGCTTGCTTTGAACCACAAGTGATTCTCTGGGAAGGGCCAGCTATTATAAATCTCGAGGCCAACACAGGACTGATCATCCAGGCTGAAGCGGCCTACTATATCACGACCAGGGTAGGTAACCACCAAAATGTCCGACAACAGCTGGATCGGCTTTCACCATCATTGGATAGTTTTGTCCAAGGAAGAGCGAGTTTTCTCCAAGACTATCAATACTGTACCAGGGAGAACGTGTTGGCGCTAGCACAGTAGTACTTGATACGTCTCCAACGTATCTATAATTTTTGATTGCTCCATGCTATATTATCTACTGTTTTGGACTATATTGGGCTTTATTATTCACTTTTATATTACTTTTGGGACTAACCTATTAACCGGAGGCCCAGGCCAGAATTGTTGTTTAATGCCTATTTCAGTGTTTCAGAAAAACGGAATATCAAACGGAGTCCAAACGGAATGAAACCTTCGGGAACGTGATTTTCTCAACAGAAGCAATCCAGGAGACTTGGACCCTACGTCAAGGCACAAGGGAGGTGCTCACGAGGTTGGAGGGCGCGCCTCCCCCTAGGGCGTGCCCCCCTGCCTCGTGGGCCCTTTGATGCACCTCCGACGCCCTCCTTCCTCCTATATATATCCACGTACCCCCGCAAGATCAAATACGGAGCCAAAACCCTAATTCCACCGCCGTAACTTTCTATATCCACGAGATCCCATCTTGGGGCCTTTTCTGGAGCTCCGCCGGAGGGGGCAATCGATCACGGAGGGCTTCTACATCATCCTAGCCCTACCAATGAAGTGTGAGTAGTTTACCTCAGACCTTCGGGTCCATAGTTATTAGCTAGATGGCTTCTTCTCTCTTTTTGGATCTCAATACAAAGTTCTCCCCCTCTCTTGTGGAGATATATTCGGTGTAATCTTCTTTTTGTGGTGTGTTTGTTGAGATCGATGAATTGTGGGTTTATGATCAAGATTATCTATGAGAAATATTTGAATCTTCTGAATTCTTTTATGTATGATTGGTTATCTTTGCAAGTCTCTTCGATTTATCAGTTTGGTTTGGCAAACTAGATTGGTTCTTCTTGCAATGGGAGAAATTCTTAGCTTTGGGTTCGATCTTGCGGTGTCCTTTCCCAGTGACAGCAGGGGCAGCAAGGCACGTATTGTATCGTTGCCATCGAGGATAACAAGATGGGGTTTATATCATATTGCATGAATTTATCCCTCTACATCATGTCATCTTGGTTAAGGCGTTACTCTGTTTTTAACTTAATACTCTAGATGCATGCTGGATAGCGGTCGATGAGTGGAGTAATAGTAGTAGATGCAGGCAGGAGTCAGTCTACTTGGTTCGGACGTGATGCCTATATACATGATCATGCCTAGATACTCTCATAACTATGCTCAATTCTGTCAATTGCTCAACAGTAATTTGTTCACCCACCGTAGAATACTTATGCTCTCGAGAGAAGCCTCTAGTGAAACCTATGGCCCCCGAGTCTATTCTCATCATATCAATCTACCTTTACTTTACTTTTGCTTTGTTTTACTTTGCTTTCATACCAAAAATACCAAAAATATTATCTATCTCTTTTATCAGTTTTAATCCTTGCAAGTGGCCGTGAAGGGATTGACAACCCCTTTATCGCGTTGGTTGCGAGAGTTTGTTATTTGTGTAGGTACGAGGGACTTGAGCGTAGGCTCCTACTGGATTGATACCTTGGTTCTCAAAAACTAAGGGAAATACTTACGCTACTTTGTTGCATCATCCCTTCCTCTTCGGGGAAATCCAATGCAGTGCTCAAGAGGTAGCAGTACCCATCCCGAATACCATGCACCGGGTGTTGGAATAGGTCCGGAGAGTGCAACCATGGGAGACAACACCGGCTTCCTTAGTAGTAACATCAGCAGTGGGCTGTATACAGACAAGAAGGGGTGATCCATCGGAAGTTGCCAGGCGCCACTGAGTATATGGGCCCTCCTCGTCCTCATGCTCGTGATCATCACCATCGTCATCTCCCCCTTGGTTACAAAATTTTTCAACTATAGGTGGTGGAATGTTCACAGGACCTTGGAAACACAAGAAGTAGGTTAATTAGTAGAGAAGGGAAACTTGCTAACTCGCATGCATGTGGATGAAACAATTATAATTACACTGGAAGACAAACGTACCAAAACTACGAGGATCCCATGCAAAAACAGTGCCACGAGTAGTGGCAGCAAACACAAGACCCTCATATTGAATTGCATCACAGTACACATCCGTGTATAGAAACTAATTTTTGAGAGATATCCATCCAGTCGAACCACGAAGGATGGAAACAAGCTTGTCGAAGATAGCAACAACTTTATAGTTCTTGTAATTCCAAGAGTGTTCGGGAACTCGACAAATTGCTATCTTCCGTAGACGACAGTCACCATGATCGTATTTGAACGTACGTAGATCATCTGTGTGCTCAACCTCAGGGAACTTTGAGATTTTTGGAAGTGGAATCCGCTGACGAGTGTACACATTCACAAGTTCCCACTTGCAATTGTACCCAATATAAACAACCCAATCTCCATTTGCGCCAGCCCAGGCCTTACCCTGAAGCGATGGCATCGTGACATCACACATATCGTTATCAAGCGGCATCAACTTGCACAAGGCGAGGTCTCCGTCATCCGCTCGCCAGCGAGCAGGGCCATGGCGAAGAACATAGGGGAGATCAAACCGCTCCTGGACCCTTGGGTTCCTTATAATGATGTTATTAGTTGAGTCAAGAATGGGCTTGAATGAACCTGCCATGCTAGCCAAGGTGATGACGTCGCACCGATCAATGAGTTCCCCCACCACGTCATCTTTCAGATCGGGGCAAGAATAACGGGGTCGTTTCCGGCTTTTTCCCTCCATGGAGAAGACGATCGAACAATGGTAGAAGGAAGGGTGAAGGCAAATGGAGGAGGGAGGAAGAGCGTGCGACAGCAGTTCCAAATCGAGAGGGAAAGGCGAAGAGTCGGTGGACGGTTGCCAGTTTGCCACGTTACACGAAGAGGCGCCCCGGCCTACATGTCCTTTCGGAAATTGTACAAAAGGACTCTCCGTCGTCTCACTGACATGTTGGAATGGGACCACATGTCAACGAAACATGGTGTGTAATTTCTCATGTGAAATGCGATCTGGTTGCGTTGGCTCGAGGTGCCGCATTAGTTATGGACCTTTATTGTTTAACATACAATCTGAGTGGATAGCTCATGTGGTCATCACACGTGAGCGGATATATAGGTGGGCTAGGTGGGTGATAACCTACAAGTATAGGGGATCATAGCAGTTTTCGATAACTAAGAGTGTCGAACCCAACAAGGAGTTAAAGGTAGAACAAATATTCCCTGAAGTTCTATCGACCACCGATACAACTCTATGCACGCTTGACGTTCGCTTTACCTAGAACAAGTATGAAACTAGAAGCACTTTGTAGGAGTTTTTGGATAGGTTTGCAAGAAAGTAAAGAGCACGTAAATAAAAGCTAGGGGCTGTTAAGGTAAAGAAACAATAAAGTAAATATAGCAAGTGTGGAAAAGTGGTGGTAGGAGTTGCGAAATTGTCCCTTAAGCAATTGACTACTTTACTAGACCGATAGCAAGTTTTATGTGGGAGAGGCCACTGCTAGCATGTCATCCCTGACTTGGAATTCCATGCACTTATGATTGGAACTATTAGCAAGCGTCCGCAACTACTAACGTTCATTAAGGTAAAACCCAACCATAGCATTAACATATATTGGTCCTCCTTCAATCCCGTATGCATCAATTTCTATGCTAGGTTGAAGCTTCTGTCACTCTTGCCCTCCAATACATAGTCCTATCAACATACAAATAACCCTATGGTGTGATCCACGCGCGCTCTCATATGATGGGCACCAAAGGACATCAACATAACCACAAGAAAATTAAATCAATCATAGCAATTCATCAACCGCCGATAGGACAACGAAAATCTACTCAGACATCATAGGATGGCAACACATCATTGGATAATAATATGAAGCATAAAGCACCATGTTCAAGTAGAGGGTACAGCGGGTTGCGGGAGAGTGGACCGCTGTAGATAGAGGGGGGAAGGTGATGGAGATGTTGGTGAAGATGGCGGTGGTGTTGGTGAATATCGCGGTGATGATGATGGCCCCCGGCGGCGTTCCGGCGCCACCGGAAGCAAGGGTGAGAGAGCCCCCCTCCTTCTTCTTCCTCCTTGACCTTCTCCTTAGATGGGAGAAGGGTTTCCCCTCTGGTCCATGGTCTCCATGGAGTGGGAGGGGCGAGAGCCCCTCCGAGATTGGATCTGTCTCTCTCTGTTTCTGTGTTCTGTTTTCTGGCCCTTCACCGTTTCTTAAATTCCTGGAGATCCGTAACTCCGATTTGGCTGAATTTTGGACAAGATCTCTATCCGGAAATTAGCTTTCTTGCGGCAAAAGAAGGGCTCCAACCGCCTTACGGGGTGGCCACGAGGGTCAGGAGCGCGCCTGACACCCTGGGGCGCGCTCCCCTACCTCGTGCCCTCCTCGGGCATCGTCTCGCGATGATTCCACTTCCCAAAATTCATAAATATTCCAAAATAAATCTTCGTCAGTTTTTATTCCGTTTGACTCCGTTTGGTATGGGTTTTCTGCGAAACAAAAAACATGCAACAAACAGGAACTGGCACTGGGCATTGGATCAATATGTTAGTCCCAAAAATAGTATAAAAAGTTGTCAAAAGTATATGAGAGTTGTAGAATATTGGCATGGAACAATAAAAAATTATAGATACGACGGAGACGTATCAGCATCCCCAAGCTTAATTCCTGCTCGTCCTCGAGTAGGTAAATGATAAAAAAGATAATTTTTGATGTCGAATGCTACCTAGCATAATCTTGATCATGTATCTAATCATGGCATGAATATTAAGACACAAGTGATTCAAAGCAATAGTGTATCATTTGACATAAAAAACAATAATACTTCAAGCATACCAACCAAGCAATTATGTCTTATTGAAATAACATAGTCAAAGAAAGCTCATCCCTACAAAATCATATAGTCTGGCTATGCTCCATCTTCACCACACAAAGCATTCACATCATGCACAACCCCAATGACAAGCCAAGCAATTGTTTCATACTTTTGACGTTCTCAAACCTTTTCAACTTTCACGCAATACATGAGCGTGAGCCATGGACATAGCACTATAGGTGGAATAGAATATGATGGTGGGGGTTATGTGGAGAAGACAAAAAAGGAGAAAGTCTCACATCGACGCGGCTAATCAACAGACTATGGAGATGCCCATCAATTGATGTCAATGTGAGGAGTAGGGATTGCCATGCAACGGATGCACTAGAGCTATAAGTGTATGAAAGCTCAAACTGAAACTAAGTGGGTGTGCATCCAACTTGCTTGCTCATGAAGACCTAGGGAATTTGAGGAAGCCCATCGTTCGAATATACAAGCCAAGTTCTATAATGAAAATTCCCACTAGTATATGAAAGTGATAACTCAAGAGACTCTCTATATGAAGACACATGGTGCTACTTTGAAGCACAAGTGTGGTAAAAGGATAGTAACATTGCCCCTTCTCTCTTTTTCTCTCATTTTTTTCTTTTTTTCTCTTTTTTTGGGCCTTCTCTTTTTTTGGCCTTTCTCTCTTTTTTTATTTTTTTTATTTTTTTATTTTTTCGTCCGGAGTCTCATCCCGACTTGTGGGGGAATCATAGTCTCCATCATCCTTTCCTCACTGGGGCAATGCTCTAATAATGATGGTCATCACACTTTTATTTACTTACAACTGAAAATTACAACTCGATATCTAGAACAAAGATATGACTCTATATAAATGCCCACGACGGTGTACCGGGATGTGCAATGATCTAGCGTAGCAATGACATCAAAAATTGGACAAGCCATGAAAACATCATGCTAGCTATCTTACGATCATGCAAAGCAATATGACAATAAATGCTCAAGTCATGTATATGATGATGATGGAAGTTGCATGGCAATATATCTCGGAATGGCTATGGAAATGCCATGATGGGTAGGTATGGTGGCTATTTTGAGGAAGATATAAGGAGGTTTATGTGTGATAGAGCGTATCGTATCACGGGGTTTGGATGCACCGGCGAAGTTTGCACCAACTCTCGAGGTGAGAAAGGGCAATGCACGGTACTGAAGAGGCTAGCAATGATGGAAGGGTGAGAGTGCGTATAATCCATGGACTCAACATTAGTCATAAAGAACTCACATACTTATTGCAAAAATCTATTAGTCATCGAAACAAAGTACTACGCGCATGCTCCTAGGGGGATAGATTGGTAGGAAAAGACCATCGCTCGTCCCCGGCCACCACTCATAAGGAAGACAATCAATAAACACCTCATGCTCCGGCTTCGTTACATAACGGTTCACCACACGTGCATGCTACGGGACTTGCAAACCTCAACACAAGTATTTCTCAATTTCACAATTACTGGACTGGCATGACTCTAATATCACCACCTTTATATCGTAAAACTATTGCAAGGAATCAAACACATCATATTCAGTGATCTTCAAGTTTTATGTAGGATTTTATGACTAACCATGTGAATGACCATTTCCTGTCATCTCTCTAAATAGATATAAGTGAAGCAAGAGAGTTTAATTCTTTCTACAAAAGATATGCCCACGCTCTAACAAATATAAGTGAAGCAAAAGAGCTTTCTACAAATGGCGGTTGTCTAAGTGAAGAGAAACAGGCAATCCAAACTTCAAATGATATAAGTGAAGCACATGAAGCATTCTATAAAGCCATACTCAAAAGATATAAGTGAAGTGCAGAGAACATTCTATAAATCAACCAAGGACCATCTCATACCAGCATGGTGCATAAAATAAAAAGTGAAAACTAAAGCAAAAGATGCTCCAAGATTTGCACATATCGCATGAACGAAATGAATCCGAAAACATACCGATATTTGTTGAAGAAAGAGGGGATGCCTTCCGGGGCATCCCCAAGCTTAGACGCTTGAGTATCCTTGAATATTTACTTGGGGTGCCTCAGGCATCCCCAAGCTTGAGCCCTTGCCTCTCTTCCTTCTTCTCACATCGAGACCTTCTCGATCATCGAACACTTCATCCACACAAAACTTCAACAGAAAACTCGGTAAGATCCGTTAGTATAATAAAGCAAATCACTACTCTAAGTACTATTGCAAATCAATTCATATTTTGTTTTTGCATTGTGTTTACTGTTTAAAACTTTTCCATGGCTTAATCCACTGATATAAATTGATAGTTTCATCAAAACAAGCAAACTATGCATCAAAAACAGAATCTGTCTAAAACAGAATCGTCTGTAATAATCTGAACATTAACCATACTTCTGATACTTGAAAACTTCTGCCAAAATTAGGAAAAATAAAAAATTTGTACAGAAAGACAGTGCAGAAATAATCAGAACCATTTGACGTTCCAGTTAAAAATTAAAATCCGCGCACTACAACCAAAGTTTCTGTCCTGCACCGTACAAACCAACAAGTATTGTAAACATCCAAAAGGCAAATCTTGGCACACTATTTTTATAATACAATGGAATTATACAAGGGGATAATTATTTTTGTTGAAAAGTTTCTGTAATCAAGATTCACAAAGTTGCCATGTGCATAAAGAAAGTTCAAGGAGCTCTCCCACTTCAACAATGCTTGTCTTTCTCACTTTCACTTTCCTTTTTGAAAAAGTTTTGGGTTCCCCTCTTTATTTTTGTTGTTTTTAAACTATATGAAAGCACTCAACAGAAATAAATGACTCCCTAAAACTTCTGGGTCGTCTCCCTGGCAGCGCTTTCTTTAAAGCCATTAAGCTAGGCATATAGTGCTCAAGTAGTGAATCCACCCGGATCCCAAGGTATATCAAAGCCAATTTTAATTAGCAATGATTTGTAATTTGGTAATGAGCACAAAGTAACATATATCATGTAATGACATAGTCTAACTCTCTTCCTATGCATCGGCATGTAATAAAAGAACAATTCATGCACACATAGTAAAGGCCAATGCATAGTATAAACAGTTTCTTGCAATTTTACCATGTTGGAAACATAGAGAGGTGGAGATATAGTTCCGCTCTCATAATAATTGCAAGTAGGAGCAGCAAGCACATGCATATTATATTCATCAAAATCATCATGTGCAACGGTAAAAGGCAACCCATCAATATAATCCTTAATAAGAGCAAACTTCTCCGATATAGTGTAGTTTGGAGAATTCAAAAAGATAATAGGACTATCATGCGTGGGTGCAATAGCAACAATTTCATATTTAACATAAGGAACTATAGCAAGTTCATCTAAATAAGCATAATTCATATTGGCATCTTGGCCACAATCATAGCAAGCATCATCAAAAAGGGATATTTCAAGAGAATCAATGGGATCATAACAATCATCATAGCAATCATCCTTCGGTAAGCACAAAGGGAAATTAAACAATGTATGAGTTGAAGAGTTACTCTCATTAGAAGGTGGGAACGGGTAGCTAATCCGCTCTTCCTCCTTTTGTTCTTCGCTCTCCTCATCATCTTTTTCATCCAATGAGCTCACAGTTTCATCAATTTCTTCTTTCATAGATTCCTGCAAAATATTAGTCTCTTCTTGGACAGCGGAGACTTTCTCAATAAGCGCATTAATATAGGCATTTTATTCATAATTCTCATAACAATATTTAAGTATAGCAAGATTTTCAGGCCTATAAACATCATCATCAAAAGCTTCATATTTTTCAAACATAGATTCAATTTCGTAAGCACCCTTAAAAGCAACAAATTCCTCTATTTGTTCCACATCATAGTAATCATATATACCATTAGCATAAGAAGCTAAGGTTTCATTATCATTAAATTTGCATAAAAGGGAAGGTGTGGAGCATTCATCCTAGAGTAACAATTATAATCATAATTCAAGCATACTTGCCGAGCAAACCACTTCAATATATAAATTTGATCCCATAATAGTTTCCCTTTTTGTGTCAAGCGATAATCCCTAAAGTATTCACGTTGATCCAACGTTACTCCCATTATCAAACTGAATGAGGTTTTCTTGGGATTATCAAAGTGGTACATAATATTTTGCACATATTGAGCATCGAGGGTTTTAGGAGGTTCCTCATCTCCATGAGTAGCAGGTACACCTAATTTTTTTGATATTTCATGTTCCATATCCATAACTAAAGATAAAGAACAACTAAGAACAGCAAATAAAAATTACTTAGTGATAAAAGCAAACAAGCACACACGAGAATATTCACCCCACGCTATGACTCCCCGGCAACGGCGCCAGAAAAAGGTCTTGATAACCCACAAGTATAGGGGACCGCAACAGTTTTCGATAAGTAAGAGTGTCGAACCCAACGAGGAGCTAAAGGTAGAACAAATATTCCCTAAAGTTCTATCGACCACCGATACAACTCTACGCACGCTTGACGTTCGCTTTACCTAGAACAAGTATGAGACTAGAAGCACTGTGTAGGAGTTTTTGGATAGGTTTGCAAGAAAGTAAAGAGCACGTAAATAAAAGCTAGGGGCTGTTAAGGTAAAGAAACAATAAAGTAAATATAGTGAGTGTGGAAAAGTGGTGGTAGGAGTTGCGAAATTGTCCCTTAAGCAATTGACTACTTTACTAGATCGATTGAAAGTTTTATGTGGGAGAGGCCACTGCTAGCATGTCATCCCTGACTTGGAATTCCATGGACTTATGATTGGAACTATTAGCAAGCATCCGCAACTACTAATGTTCATTAAGGTAAAACCCAACCATAGCATTAAGATATATTGGTCCTCCTTCAATCCCGTATGCATCAATTTCTATGCTAGGTTGAAGCTTGTGTCACTCTTGCCCTCCAATACATAGTCCTATCAACATACAACTAACCGTATGGTGTGATCCACGCGCGCTCTCATATGATGGGCACCAAAGGACAGCAACATAACCACAAGCAAATTAAATCACTCATAGCAATTCATCAACCACGGATAGGACAACGAAAATCTACTCAGACATCATAGGATGGCAACACATCATTGGATAATAATATGAAGCATAAAGCACCATGTTCAAGTAGAGAGTACAGCGGGTTGCGGGAGAGTGGACCGCTGTAGATAGAGGGGGGAAGGTGATGGAGATGTTGGTGAAGATGGCGGTGGTGTTGGTGAAGATCGTGGTGATGATGATGGCCCCCGGCGGTGTTCCGGTGCCACCGGAAGCAAGGGGAAGAGAGCCCCCTCCTTCTTCTTCTTCCTTGACCTTCTCCCTAGATGGGAGAAGGGTTTCCCCTCTGGTCCATGGTCTCCATGGCGTGGGAGGGGCAAGAGCCCCTCCGAGATTGGATCTGTCTCTCTGTCTCTCTCTGTTTCTGCGTTGTGTTTTCTGGCCCTTCACCGTTTCTTAAATTCCCAGAGATCTGTAACTACGATTGGGCTGAATTTTGGACACGATCTCTATCCGGAAATTAGCTTTATTGCCGCGAAAGAAGGGCTCCAACCACCTTACGGGTGGCCACGAGGGTCAGGGGCGCGCCTGACACCCTGGGGCGTGCCCCTTACCTCGTGCCCCCCTCGGGCATCGTCTCGCGATGATTCCACGTCCTAAAATTCATAAACATTCCAAAATAAATCTCTGCCAGTTTTTATTCCGTTTGGTATGGGTTTTCTGCGAAACAAAAAACATGCAACAAACAGGAACTGGCACTGGGCACTGGATCAATATGTTAGTCCAAAAAATAGTATAAAAAGTTGTCAAAAGTATATGAAAGTTGTAGAATATTGGCATGGAACAATCAAAATTTATAGATACGACGGAGACGTATCAGTGGGCAGGCGGCAACAATCTAAGTGCTAAAAGAGTTGATCTCAAAGAAAGAGTCGATCCAATGCTTGGTTTTGTTTGGATTTTCCAACTATGACCATTGGATCGAGTGAATCAATGGCTTACGTTCAAACTTATTCTCATACTATAGAATGGTATAGGAACGTGCAGAGATTTGGTTGATTTTATATGTTCTTCCACTCCAAGGTTTGTAGCTCCTTCTCGGTTGTCGGGAATCTATGTTCTTCCACTCTTTCGTTTAAGACATGAGCTTTGTTCATCATGTTGCCGACACACGGGACATCTATATGCCTCCATTTTACAAAATCATACTATATGCCTCCATGACACATGGGACATCTAGCATCAAGGTGGCGTGTCATGCAAGAAAATTGAGATATGCAGTGCGTAAGTGAGTCGTGCACTTCAATGGCACCTAGTACTGCGCAATATTTTTTCTCCTCGATGGCACATGAATAGTGCACATAGAGCATGGGATGGTAGCCATGGACATGGTCGGCCCTTTTTGAAGAGAGTACTAATAAATAACTTTGATGTGTCCCGTCAACTCGCAGAACAACGAGAAGCTTGCTTACTACGCCTTCTCCCTCGCCAATGTGTGCGTGGTGGCTCGTAGCACGATGAGAAACTTTTGCTTACAAGCGCTGGACGTGCAGCAGTTCATTTGGTGTCAGATTGCCAGAAGTACTACTGTAGTACCATCATTACTGTTCGACTTTTGGAAGAGGAGAAGAGCCAAGCGCAAGGTCACCTACTAACCTAGTACAGTACTACTATAGCCAAAGATGGTCCTCCTTTTTAGAGCATGGTTAATAAATATAGGCGGCTCTTGCAGCGGCACATCATTTAGAGCAAGTACTCTCTTCGTAGGAACAAAGGAAGTGAAACAAAAGTTGGAGTGGATGCTAGATTGCCAATTAAAACATGATTACATAGGAAAAAAATCCTATAGCATTCTATCCTACGAATCAAACGACCAATGTAGGAAAATTATGAGGGGGGCCTCTCCAACAGTGTTCCTTGGCTCGCACCTAGCATCACGGTGGTTGAACTTGGAGTCATTCATCTGGTACACATGGCATCTCAGATCTGGACACAAGGTGACGTGACCTCTCACTTCCTCCGCCATTTGAAGCGGCGCGCCGGTGGAGGGCTAGCATACTCCAATATTAGGTTGGCTCTATGTGATGTGGCAACTTCAAATACTAACCAGATGCTGGCTATACTACTACGGTACTTACACTCCAAGAAGTGACTCGAAAACCATTCATAAGTTGAGTCTATGACATGCATTTGCAACTAAAATGTACCATTCATTAAATACAACAAGTCATCAACACACAACGACAACGAGGATACATGTTGGATTATAGATTATTTCCAACGAAACATTCTAGCAAATACTAAAGTTTTCATCACACAACAAATAACAAGCAATGAAATGAACTTCAACTCAACCAATCCTCGGTGTTGGAAACGCTTACTTTGAACCATAGGTGCTCCGGGAAGGGCCAACTATTGTCAATATCGAGAGCAACACAGGACTGATCATGCAAGCTGAAGCGGCATATATCAGGACCAGGGTAGGGAACCACCAAAATGTCCGAGGTATAGATACAGTTTCTTCTCATAAATGGTAGTAACGTTGCGTCAACAGCAGCTGGATCGCCTTTCACCATCATTGGATAGTTTGGTCCAAGGAAGAGCGAGTTTGCTCCAAGACTATCAATACTGAACCAGGGAGAAGGTGTTAGCACTAGCACACTAGTATCCGTCCCGAATACCATGCAAAGGGTGTTGGAATAGGTCAGGAGAGGGCGACCATGGGAGACAACACCTGCTTCCTCAGTAGTAACAGTCAAAGTGCACTGTATACAGACAAGAAGAGGTGATCCATCAGAATTAGTTTCTAGGCGCCACTGAGTATATAAGTTCTGCTCCGCCTCATGCTTGTGATCATCACCATCGTCATCTCCCCCTTGCTTATAAATTTTTTCAAGTATAGGTGGTGTAATGTTCACAGGACCTTGGAAACACAAGAAGAAGGTTAATTAGTAAAGGGAAACTTGCTAACCCGCATGCATGTGGATGAAACAATTATAATTACGGTGGAAGACAAACATACCGAAATCATAAGGATTCCATGCAAAAACAGTGCCACGAGTGGTGGCAGCAAACACAAGATCCTCGTATTCAATTGCATCACAGTACACATCCGTGTATAGAAACTGAATTTTGAGCAATATCCATCTAGTCGAACCACGAAGGACGACAACAAGCTTGTCGAAGATAGCAACAACTTGATAGTTCTTGTAATTCCAATAGCGGTTGGGAACTCGACAAATTGCTTCAGTAGACGACAGTCACCATGATCATATTTGAATGTACGTAGATCATCTGTTTGCTCAACCTCAGGGCACTCGGAGATTTTTGGAAGTGGAATCCGCTGACGAGTGTACACACTCACAAGTTCCCACTCGCAATTGTACCCAATATAAACAACCCAATCTACATTTGCGCCAGCCCAGGACTTACCCTTAAGCGATGGCATCTTGACATCACACGTATCATTATCAAGTGGCATCAACTTGCATAAGGGGAGGCCTCCGTCGTCCGCGCCCATGCGAACAGGATTATAGCGAAGAAGATAGGGGAGATCAAACCGCTCTTGGACCCTTGGGTTCCTTGTAATGATGTTATTAGTTGAGTCGAGAATGTTCTTGAACGAACCTGCCATGCTAGCCGAGGTGATGATGTCGCACCGATCAATGAGTTCCCCCACCACGTCATCTTTCAGATCGGGGCAAGAATAACGGGGTCATTTTTGGCTTGTTCCCTGCAAGGAGAAGACGATCGAACGATGGAAGGAAGGGTGAAGGGAAATGGAGGAGGGAGGAAGAGCATGCGACATCAGTTCCAAATCGAGAGGGAAAGGCGAAGAGTCGATGGATGGTTGCCAGTTTGCCACGGTACATGAAGAGGCGCCCCGGCCTACACGTCCTTTCAGAAATTGTACAAAAGGACTCGCTGTTGTTCACTGACATGTTGGAACAGGACCACATGTCAACGAAACATGGTGTTTAATTTCTCGTGCAAAATGCGATCTGGGCGCGTTGGCCCGAGGTGCCGCATTATTTCTTGACTTTATTTTTTTAATGGCATGCCGTTCAGTTTTGAAGCACGACTAACTGGTACTGTTTGCAGAGAAAATATAAACTACTCTACCACTACTCCACCGATAGTACTGGTAGTATATAGGCTGGAGCTTCCGAGCTTTCTTGCTAAGGGCTGCCCACTTGCTTCTCACACTATCACTCTCTTTCCAGATCTAAAAAAGACGACCTCTCTCTCCCTCCTCACGGTGGTCACAGATCCACCAGGGAAGAAAAGGAAGTGCAGCGTTGAGGCACTCGTCATCGGCGAGCGAGGTCACGCACTGACGACAAGGTCGTCCTCTCAGACCTAGCGCCCGCGTGGGATGGCCTCCGTCCCCAAGCTTGCTGCCGTAGTGCGTGCGGAGGACGACGACCACGAGCGAAGCCACTTCCCGCCGACCCTCAGGTATGCTACCTCTTTTCGAACCATACCCTTGTTCTATTGCCCCATCTGCCATGTTGCTACATGTGGATCTTTTTCCACTCCACCATCTTCCCAATTTGCTATCCTATGCTCTGCTGGTCACGCAGACGAAAACCTTAATTTGCACTATTAAAGGAAACCCTACTTCATGCAGACTAATCCATGTCTGGGTTGAATAAGTAAAGGAAGGGAGACTGTACTGTCCAAGAGAGTAGGCATCGAACCCGCATCTAGGTTGAAAAGGGGAAAATCAGTAGCTAAGGAATGAGTTTCATGTCTCTTGGTTGAAGAAGGGTAGAAAGGCATGACAACGCAATAGAGAATGACCAGGTCGATGAGTTTCTTGTCATCACATAGGAAAAAGGTGGCTAAACATAACAAAAATGGGACATAATCCACATATGATGCCTGGATATTTGTTGCTCTAGGCTACCATACCTCCCTCACCACTCTATGTGTCCGTGGAGGTACATCGTACTGGTGCGCCCACTGTCCTAATGGGCCTCCCATGCTCTTAGTGTCACTTTTTTGCTGTTAGTATAACGCCAGCAGTCAAGTCAAGCAATGCTAATGCTAAAGTTATGCCACATTTAACTAATGCCGCACTCAGTCTAATGCCACTGATAAATTTAAGCAATGCCATTTAATGTCACTGGATTATTTCAGGGTTAGTTGTTGATTGTGGATGTATTAAAGATTTTTCAGCTAAGGCATTCTAATGCTGTTGCACAGCCAGTATACCAACGATGGAACTTGTTACTACCTTCAGATTTTTGCACTGTTAATGCTTATAGATTACATACCTCACTTTCATGAGATAAGTTAATTTTTTTCTATAGTATCACCAAAATGCCAAGGCGCTGATGTCATTTTATTTTGGTCAAACTGCACAAAAAATTATGAAGACAAGAGGAAAGGTCAAGAGTGGTCACCTCCTCCTCCTGCTATTCTCTTGATTCGTTCGATCAAGTTTTTATGTTTGATCGATTATGAAGATTGGGATAGCAATTTTTAAGGTCCCCCAAGTTTGAAATGATATTTACCTTGGAGGTACATGGTTTGCAATTTTTTTATACTGTCATTAGTTAATAATGCTAGTTACCTTCAGACTTTTGTATTTGGTTTAATGCTCATGCACAGCTAGTATACCAATGCTGAAACGTGTTACCTATACATTTTGAATTGTTAATTCTTAAAGAAATCTTCCAGTGCCAGAGTTTATTGAAATCTGTTCAGTAAAACCATTGTACTATACCCTGTAATAAAATAACTACTCTATTGTTGCACTAGCCACTGGATTAGTGTATATTTGTAGTATTCGAAATTTTGAATGGTGTTGCATTAGCGTATGGACATAAATAAAGTGTGGCAAGCTTTCCCAGATATGTGCTCAAGAAAACTACTACCAGTTTTCCTAAATACTAGTAGACGTTTGGGTACTTTAAACTGAACCGCGAAAACGTCTTATATTAAGGAACAGAGGGTGTAGAGTTCACTCAAATTATCCTGGTAAAGCTAGTCACACCTTTGTTAAAATTAATGTTCATTATGTTATCGGAGGAGGTCTGTAAGTTTGTCTCTAATGCCTGTCGACTACATACCTGACATCATGATGTAGTGTTAAGTCATTTCCTTTTGTACAGTGTCACTGAATTGTCAAGGCGGTGATGGCATTTTATTTTAGTTGAACTGCACAAAATATGCTTAAAATAAGAGGAAAGGTCAGGAATCGATCATTCTTTCAGAAAGAACTATATATGCCTTTCTGACATCAGCCTCTTTTGCCTTATTTATTCCTTCAAACAGGTGGTTAGAAACAGTCTTGCTACCTTTTCCCATTAAGAAATTGGAATGCTTATATTTGTGAGTCTATGCTTCAACTAGTGCCACTTTTACAGTAATCACACTTTCAATATCTATGCAAACAGGGATGCTCGATTTTAGTGGAACTGCACAAAAAGTCCAACTGGTTCAACATTAGGAGCATGTTTTCTTCCAAACCTTTATATCCAATTGGTGGCACTATGAGCTGTTCATTAAGAAGGTACATGGTTTGCTACTATCTTGCTACTCTTTTTGTACTGTAATTAGATAGTAATACTAGTGGTTTGCATGTGAATTTATTGACAGGGTGGACCTACATTGGAGGTGCAGGACAGGATTCAATGATTGGATGCTCAATTTTGGTTGTATCGATTTCACCTCTTCCATCACTGCGAACATGGATATCCTTGGTCTGATGAAGAATAGGCACTATATTTCTGCTTTGCACAAGCAAATCAATTCAGTATGAAATTGTCCAGGGCAAAACATGACTGTATCAAATTGTCCAGTGCAAAACATGACAGATGCTAAGCGGAAGAGACATGTTTAAACCGAAAATACAAGGTGGGGTATATGTTTACTAGCTGCTTGATATTTGTTCAGACGGAGATGTCTACCCGTTGCTATTTGGCAAACACACAAAGTGACCGCAATTTTGGTTGAACTGCACAAGAGAATAGTATAGTCACTGCATGCAGTGCCATTTGAAAATAGACACAGAAAGATTGGATAATCACTTCATGGACTGCAGGAAAGTAGTACTGTACTTTGGCCAACAGTAGGTGCTTCATTGCTTTGGTCTGATTATACAATGGGCATCATTTTTCCTAAGTTAAAGGTTGTATTCCGAAAATAGTCTTGCCGTGTGATCAAGAGAAGACCAAATCATATTGCAGTGGATGTTCCTCCATCATGTGTGGTTCATTCTCATGGTTCCAGCTGTTGGTGAAACCAGTTACATTTGCAAGAGGAATTTTAGACTTCACAAACAAATTTGTCTTTCAGTCTGTACTGAATGTTGGCCAAGAGAAGCATCCATGTTAGTAGGAAGAACATATGTTTTTTCTAGATCTTTGCTTTTGGAGCTACATATTTGTATATGATCTGTGAATCATTGAGATGCATTAACATGTTGATCTTATGTATGGGAATCGTACTAGTTGGTTTTAGTTGTGACTGATCTTTGCTTTTGGAGCTACATATTTGTATATGATCTGTGAATCATTGAGATGCATTAATAGTTCCTTATATCTGTTCGCTCATTGTTTACAAGTTACTGATCGATCACTAGCTAGCCTACTAATGCGCTCCTGGCTGTTTTAGTTATGACGCAAGATCCGAAGTGGCAGTTTTTTGAATAAAAATGCCTACCTCTGAAGAAACTGACAAGCTGCTCTGAGACTAGCCACAATGGAGAGTAACATACACTAGTAACATACACATATCCCTAGACTATGTTACTACCTTCATAGTGGGTAGTAACATAAGTATGGTAACATGGAGAGCTTCATTTATTAGGTTATAGACTCATATTGCATTGGGACATGTGATGTTATAGTAATTAGCTAAGTTACTACAATTACCTCTCTCCTCGTTAACTCATTGCCACATAAGCAAATTTGCTGAGTTCGACTTGATGTTACTGCTGAAGTTACTCCCACTGTGGCTAGTCTGATGAAAATGCCATGCGAATCTGAAGAAACTTCTAGAAAAAACATTCGCAAATGCCTTATCTCCCAGCTAAAGTTCATCAACTAATGCCCTCGGCTGCGGCTCGTTGCATGTTGCTCCGCGTACTGGCTACGAGCGATTTTGAGTGCCTGCATCTAGCCGGCCGTAATTAAGGCAGCTAACTGATGCGAAAAAAGATGCACTTTAATTGTTACGGGCCTTTTAAATCCGTGGAATCATTATTGACAAGGAGGGAGATGATTCGAGTGCACTCGTTTGACCGTCATGCCGGCGTGCGACCCAGCAGGGACGGGACGGGACGACACAGTCGGAATTTCATTTTCTCTAGTTTTCCACGGCAAGCTGGCGCGATAAGCTATGCCTGCTTAATTATGCATTGAATTCCGATGATAGTCGCGCTACCTTCCACCTATAAGTACTGTTTCCCGGCCTTCTATGGTGGCACCGTGGCCCAACTCGCCCTATCTTCCTCGTCATAAGCCCCCACCGGCCCGACGTCGCTCGCCACTTATCCTCACTCTCGCCACGTCCGCCATGCCCCCGCCCGTCCCCGATAGGCGAGGCTGGAGGCTGTCACCGCCGGAACTAGTGTTCGGTTTTTCACCGGAAGGCAGACGGAGGGAGGAGGCATTCTATCGGTCTTTAGATGGCAATGCGGAGATCGAGGACTTGTTGGAGCACGACCGCCTGGCGGAGGAGCATGAGTTGTTGGATCGCGACCGCTTGGCAGAGGAGTAGCGTATCGCCGATTTGCGCCGCCAGCGGGACTTGGAGCAGCAGTGCACTGACGCTCTGAGGTACGAGTAGAGCGCCCGCACCTGGGCCAACTACGTGGAGGCCGGCGCCCGACAAATAGCCCTGGAGGCTATCGGGCACGCATGCGTTCGCGACACCGATTTTTACTACTGGCTCGTCAAGTGGGTTTCCCGCTTAGAAGCCGAAGCTTCGGTGGACCATGCCGGCATGGAAAGGCCAACGCGCGCGAGAAACGCGCCCTATCCCACCTCTGGCAAATCCGAGGCGAGGCGGAGGACGCCGGTGCCGCCGTTTAGCGTGTACCGCAGATGGCGGTCGACATCGTCTAGTTAGCTAAGAGTAAGTTAGTACTTGTATGCTACTAGAGTCTTAGTGGGGGTAGATAGTTAACTTGGCTATGATGGTTGTCAACGTGGAAGTTCAGTACTCTATATGTGGATCAGACCTGTTACTTTGCTCTGAATGTTGAAATTTCCATTTGAACGTATGGAATGAGCTGTTATTTTTTTAAATGGGTTGTATTTGTCCTCCACGGGTTTAGAGGCTGACTTGTGGGCCTACCAAGTTGACGCGTACACAATCAGGAGATGATTGTACATGGAGAGGATGACAGGAGGGACCCACCAAGGTCATGGCAGTACGCAAGCAAGTGCCTCCTTATTTCAATCCAATAACAAAATGGCTCCTCCTAATGGATTTCTGACATCTGGGTCCCATGCCATTGTCAACGTAGTCAATAAACGAGAGAGTTGCACAACGAGCGGCTGACACCAGGGACCCTGCAGCTTGCCCAGCTATTTTTGTTTTTGGTTAATTTGATAAATGCCACTCCAAATATGGTGTTTCCGAGAAATGCCACTGCAATTTCCAAACTTTGAAAAATGCCATTTCATGCCATGTCCAGTGGCATTTTTCGAAGTCTGGAGTGGCGTTTTTCAAAGTTTGCAAATTGCAGTGGCGTTTTCCAAAGTTTGCAAAAATTGCAGTGGCATTTTTCAAAGGTTGGAAATTGCAGTGGCATTTTTATGAATTGCCATATTTGTTGTGGCATTTATCTAATTTGTTTTCGAGACGGAAGCAGGGTGTCAACTGGGCTGTGCGGGGCACTCTGTCCTGTCTAGACAACCTTCTCTTTTATGTTTACCACAGACCAGCCCAGTAGTTTTTTTTCTTTCTGAAAATGGCTAGCCCAGTTTTTTTGTGATTTTCCAAGTAAGTCGCTTTGTCAGGCCTGTTGGGCTGCAAATCTTTCAAATCGAGGAGAGCTTCATTTGGCTGGATGAGAAAATGGCCTATCAGTAATGAGAAATGGGTTGTACATTTTTAAAACACATCAAACCGGCAATTACTTTCAAATTTCTTTTTTTCATTTCAAGATTTTAAATTGCATTGATTGTTATGCGTGGACAATTTGTTGGATATTATATTGATATACATTTATTTTTAAAATCAGTTTGAATGTGACTCGAAATTTCGGGATTAAAAACAGTTCGGACCGCACCGAAATATGCAAAATTTTGTTAATTTTTTAACCGTGGCCACAATATGGGCTGTAATGCTAACAAAAAGAATATGGGCTCCAAAAAACCTTAAGAATTAGCAAATGGGCTGTAAATTATTAGAAATAATGGCAGATGGGTTGTATGCTCTTTGCCACAGATTTGAGGCTTTCCTAAAAAAAAGGTTGACGCACAAGCAGTGACTGTTGGATGTCCATCCAACGGCTGTCGTGCTTCTTCAATCTCTGCTCTTCCTGCTCCAGCCGCTCAAACAAGCGCCGACGGGACTGCCTGCTCCCTCCTCCCCACGGCCGGTTGTGCTGCCACGCAGGCCTCATCGCCCCACCATACTCACATCGCTGGCCTAGCCATCCCTCTACTCACCCGCACCTGCTGTTATTCTCCAGCGACGGTAGAAGGACCAGTAAACCCTCGTACAGTCGTACTCCCCTCCGCGTGGGAAACAACTATCGAGTCTTCCCTGCCGCCGTGTTGTTCCCTTCCTAGGACTCACCGTTGTCCACCGCCCTGGTGCTCTCGGCGCGGCCTGGTCAACATGGTCAACGACCGACATGCATCTGAAGTGGACTGTACGTGGAGAGGCCGACAGCTGGGTCCACGGCCGCACGCAAGGAAATGCCTCCTTATTACATGCAAAATAATGATTCCTCCACCTGACATCTAGGACCCACCGAAAGGGACTCTGTATTTGTGAAAAAAACGTTACCGCCAATGACAGCTCGGACCCGCCAGCTATATTTTCGCACGCAAGGAAGTGCGTCCTTATTACGCACAAAAAAATGAATACTCCCCGTGCTAGCTGGGACCCAGTATAGTGGCAGGCTGACTTGCGGGCCTACTAAGTTGACGGGGACGGAGGGCTTTGTCAACTTAGTCAATATGCACGATTCTAGCTCCAGTGACCGTACGATGTCCATCCAATGGCCGTAGTGCTTCTTCAACCTCTGGTCTTCTTGCTCCAGCCGCCCAAACCAACGTCGGTTGTGCCTCGTGCTCCTGCCTCCCGTTGCCGGCTGCGATGCGGCGGAGGCCTCACCGCCCACTACTACTCCCACCGCTGGCCAGGCCATCCCTCTACTCACCCACAGCCCCGGTTATTCTGCGGCGACGGCAGCCTCACACCGCAGTGAACCAGTGAACCCTCATACTCCTCTCCGCGTGGGCATCCACTGCCGCGTCTTCCCCCGCTCCGCGTCGTCCCCTTCCTAGGCCTCGCCATCGTCCACCGCCCTGGTGCTCTCGGCGTGGCGTGGTCAACATGGTCAAGGGACGGCTTCCATCGGACATGGACTGTACGTGGAGAGGCTGACAGCTGGGTCCACAGCCGCAGCAAGGAAGTGCCTCCTTGTTACGCGCAAAATAATTATTCCTCCACCTGACAGCAGGGACCCACCGGACGGGCCATCGTATTTCGTGAAAAAAAGGTTTCCCCCTGACTGTTGGGACCCACCAGCTACATCTTCGCACGCAAGGAAGTGCATCCGGGCAAAAAAAAACGATTCGCCCCCTGACTGCTGGGACCCACCAGCTACATCTTCGTACGCAAGGAAGTGCCTGACAGTCGGGACCCACCTGGTCGAAGCGTACGTAGCGTTGTCATTCTGGTCGCGAACGTGTACGTACATACTGGTCGATGTAGAGGCGCACACGTGTCGTCGTAGAGGCGCGCACGTAGCATGTACACGTAGGTACAGCGGCCAGGGTGTAAGAAAGAAAATACGGCCACGTACGTACATACGGGCAGGGTCTCGAATGCCTACTCGTGCATACGTACGGCCAGGGCTCGTGTACATGGCTGGGTCGAAACGGAGAAACAGCGTTGTCATCGTGTTCATGGGGAGCCAACCGGCTGGGTTGGAACGGAATGCGTCGTCGTGTTCATCGGGAGGGCTTCGACAGAACAGCCGATGGAAACGAGGCCTGGCGTACCGCGGAACGGAGGAAACGGCCTTGTGTTCGACCGGCCACATTCGAAACGGGATCCTGTTCATCAGGAGGGTCTGGTGTACCTCAAAACGGAGGAAACGGACCTCCTATGGTCGAAACGGGGGTCCTGTTGATCGGGAGGGGTGTGGCGTACCGCAAAACGGAGGAAACAGACTTGTGTTGGAGCGCTACGGTCCAAACGGGGGTCCTGTTCATCGGGAGGGGTGTGGCGTACCGCAAAACGGGACTCCACGGGATACTGTTCATCTCCACTGTCGACCCCCTCCAGCCTCCACGGGCTACTGTTCATCCACCGTCGACCTCCTCCAGCCTCCACCTGCGACTGTTCATCCACGGGCTCCTGTTCATCCATCCTCCACCGCGCGCTACTCCATCGGCTACTGTTCAACCAGCCCTCTCCACGAGCTCCTGTTCAACCACCCCTCCACGGGCTACTGTTCATCTGCCCTCCACTGTCTACTGTTCATCCTGCCCTCCACGGGGTGGTCCTGTTCATCCAGCCCTCCACGGGGTCCTGTTCATCCAGCCCCAACCGACTCGATCGATGGGGGTCCTGTTCATCCATAGGCAACACCACGGGGTCCTGTTCATCCACCCCCACCTGGAACTATTCATCCAACACCCCCTCGCAACACTCACTGTTCATCCAGACGCAACATCGATCGGCTTCAGTTAGCAGCAGTAGTGAAGGATTCGCTCGATCGGGTTCAGTTAACAGCCATCGATCGATCGCTCGGGTTCAGTAACGCGTAGCCTGCAGTGCAATCGCTAGGGTTCAGTTAGAGCCCAACGCCTCGCACACATGCGCGTACGTACGAGAGAAACGCGCATCGCTCGGCCCCCGACCACCCACCGTAATCGGGGACTCCCTGATATTTTCCGCGCCCTCGCTTCTACCATGGTTTTTTCCATCATGGACGGCCCAAAGAATGTCATGCAGCTGCGTCTCTGGCCATCCCAGGACGAAAAGCCCATTTTTTGTCATAGAAGTAGGAACCCACCACATCTATGATGATACCGGGTTTTGTCACAATTATCGTCATAGAAGTGTCATAAGTATGACAGAAAAGATTTTCGTTCGGCCCAAAATGTCACGGATGTGTCTTTTTTTGTAGTGAGTGCTTGGATTTGCCATCTCTGCACTGTCGGATTAGCTTCATCCAGCGACCATCTTTCAAGTTATTCGCACACTATATAGTTTTTGTGCCATAGTTGCTTGTCTTGGAAAACAGCTACTAGTGGGTTGTACTAGCCAATTAGGAATAGAAGATGTATACATGGAAGTTGTAGGGAAAGAGATGACATGGAGTATCTCAATTCCTATGAGTAGGGATTGGAAAAGAGATGTCATTTGGTTGACATCATAGGAACTTTTCTATTGAATCTAGAGATGACATGTATCTCAATTCCTATGAGGAGGGATTAGAAAAGAGATGTCATTTGGTTCATATCATAGGAACTTTTCTATTGAATATACGCTAATGTTTATTTTCCTTTGTAATTATGGGAGTATAGGAATCCATTCATATGAACCAAGTGGCTCTAAAGCTATATAAATGATATCATGTTTATTTCCTTTGAAATGTGGAGTATATGAATCTATTCCTATGAACCAATTGGCTCTAAAGGAAAAAATCCTATAAAAATCATATCATATAGAGTTCCTATGATATTCCTCCACACCAAAGGATGGTTGAAATTGCTGCAGGTGATACGATGGTATTTCTTTGTAGACTCCTCCCCCATCTTTATAGTTACCTCTCGAAGATGAATCAAATGATATATACAGGGTATTCTACATGTGCAATTTGGTACACGAAAACTCGGTAAAAGTTTGCGAGGGTCGAATTTTCAATAAAGCTATATGCACTGCATTTTAGAACGGAGGGAGCATACGGCAGTTGCTAACAATCACGTGGAAGATTTGTGTGTAGGAGGAGTGGTTGTTCTGTTAAATGACATGGCAAAACTGACACTGTCGGATGCCGATCTAGCGGTTCTTATGGCGTTCGTTAGGAAAAGGCTTGTGGCGAACGTTTGTCGGATAATGATTTACGGACACATGCATTGCATTGATACGTGCCCCCCTCTGTCTCACGCACATGCACCCTCCCGATTCCTCTCGCACCCACCGTCTATCTACAGGTAGACGTCACACACATATGTGCTCTTCACACCCTACCCTCAGAACTTCTAAAAAACAAAAGACGTCGTGCACATTTTATTTTAGCTCACACGTCACACACTTATACTATTACTCTTGTCGCGAACGTTCTTTGGGCATAGTATATTGCACTCTCACGAAGAGAACCGGTGCACGCACACACTAGTTCTCTCACACCCACTCGCGGGTACACGTAGGAGCGCATTTTTTGAAGCTGGTACAATAAAATCATTCCACTATATATATAAGCAGGAGCCTTAGCGCGTGCTTTACTAGGGTTCCTCTCGTTCACTCTCTCATGCTCTCCAGATCTAAGCAAGACATAGGTGGGCACACTCTCTCTCAGCTTACGGCTGGTCATAAATCCGGCCAGACAACCTCGACCGGGGCAGGGTTGTAGGTGCATCGTTCACGCTGTCCTTGGTGGCGAGGGAGGAGACCAACGGCTGCCCGCGCGTCCCGATCGGCAGCCGTGTCATTCTCTCCGAGAGAGCGCCGGCTCCGGAGGGCCTCTGACGCCTTCTTTCTCCCTGCGGTATTGTGGCCAAGATGCGGCCTCCCGACGCCGCCTTTGCCACATGCCGATGACCCTCAGGTATATATTCCTTCGAAACCTGCCTTGTTCTACTGCCCCAGCTCCCCACTTGGCTTCGTGTGGATCTTTTTCTACTTCCGTCCACTGTTCCAAATCCACCTAGACTTTTACTATTATTAGAGGTAAAGCTAGTTCATACAGTCGACCCTAAGAGTTGGTTCAGATAGGGAAGAAAGTGGGAAAGCTGTAGCATGAATCTAGGACTTGGTTCTAAGAGGAAACGGGGGAAAGTAGTAGATACTGGCTACCCAACCGGTCTCTTGGTTGAAAAGACGAAGAAAGCATGGTGGATGGCGATGGGTGGGGGAAAGTGGACCTATCTCTTGGTTGAAAAGGGAAATAAAGTGACGGGTGTTGGGGGACAACGCAAATGAGAATGAGCAGGTCTAGATTTCCTATGCTCATATAGGATAATGTCGCTGAGGAGATAAAAAATGGGACAAATGCAAACATGCTGCCTGAGTGTTTGCCGCTCTCGGTAACCACATCTGCCTCACCACTTAAATCTCACACCGCTAACATTGCTTCATCCCAGTGGAACTGCACAAATTTGATTGCACATTTACTGACCATGTGGTACTCTCATGACAGTAATACTAATGCTATTGTTCTGCATGTTAATCTAGTGGCAGTGTTGATGTGATGTGATGCTACTTACGTAAGGATACTTTCATACTGTCAATCTAGTGCCAATTATACCACAATAGATGCTGGTGTTAATCATACGCCACTGCAAATATCTGTCACTGTTTAAATAACCGTATTTCGTATTTGCCCAAACTGGGATGCCTGTCTCCATATCATTTCGGGATGTCTGTCTCTGTATCATTTCTATCTGCACAATCAAAAGCACACACCTCAGTTTTAGTAGAACTACGCAAAATGAGATGGCTATCCCTCGTTGTCGTCGTCTAACCACCCGTTGAGGGAGTCCTGGATGAGGGGGTCCTCGGACAGCCGGACTATATACTTTGGCCGGACTGTTGGACTATGAAGATACAAGATTGAAGACTTCGTCCTGTGTCTTGGTGGGACTCTCCTTTGCGTGGAAGGCAAGCTTGGCAATTCGGATATGTAGATCTCATCCCTTGTAATCGACTCTGTGTAATCCTAGCCCCCTCCGATGTCTGTATAAACCGGAGGGTTTAGTCTGTAGGACAACAACAATCATAATCATAGGCTAGCTTCTAGGGTTTAGCCTCTACGATCTCGTGGTAGATCAACTCTTGTAATACTCATATCATCAAGATCAATCAAGAAGGAAGTAGGGTATTACCGCCATCGAGAGGGCCCGAACCTGGGTAAACATTGTGTCCCCCGCATCCTGTTACCATCCGCCTTAGACGCACAGTTCGGGACCCCCTACCCGAGATCTGCCGGTTTTGACACCGACATTGGTGCTTTCATTGAGAGTTCCACTGTGCCGTCACGATAAAGGATCGATGGTTCTTCGATCATCGGCAATGATGCGATCCAGGGTGAGGTTTTTCTCCCCGGACAGATCTTTGTATTCGGCAGCTTCGTACTGCGGGCCAACTCGCTTGGCCATCTAGAGCAAATCGAGAGCTACGCCCCTGGCCATCAGGTCAGGTTTGGAAGCTTAAACTATACTACCGACATCCGCGGAGACTTGATCTTTGACGGATTCGAGCCCATGTCAGGTGCGCCGCACAGTCACGACGAGCACGACTTAGCTCTACTGTCGAACGGTGTTCGGGAGATCACACCTGTGGCTACTACGGTCCTCAATCCGGAGCAGATCATGCCGTCCAAGGACGGGTGGATAGACCCCGCCACGGAGGCCGCACACTCAGCAGGGATAGAGCCGAATACTGACTTCACCTCCTATGAGACCTGTGTTGCCGGACCCTTGGACTCGTCCCCGGCCACGGGCTCCGAACCGCCTGCGTCCGTGCCTATCGAATCTGATTGGGCACCGATCATGGAGTTTTCCTCCGCAGATATCTTTCAGCACTCGCCCCTGGGCGATGTGCTAAATTCATTAAGGTCTCTCTCCTTGTCAGGAGGCCCTTGGCCGAACTGTGTCCGGCTTGAGTGGGAAGCGGACGACGAAGAAATTTGTTCCCCACCCACCACCCACTTAATAGCCACTATCGACGACTTAACCGACATGCTCGATTTCGGCTCCGAAGACATCGACGGTATGGACGACGATGCAGGAGAAGAACAGGAACCACCGCCCACAGGGCGCTGGACTGCCACCTCATCATATGATATATACATGGTGGACACCCCCAAAGAAAGCGATGGCAATAAGGCAACAGAGGATAATCCCCTCGAGAAGCAATCTAAGCACCTGCGTCATCGGCGCCGCCCTAAGCCCTGCCATAGCAAAAGCAGCAATACCGGCACAAGAGACAATAACGCTGCGGATAGTGCCGAAGACGAAGACAATCCCCTCAAGCCATGCTTCGAGCGGGAGGATGGGCAAGCTAGCCCTAAGGAACAGGAAGTAGGCGGAGAATCAGAGGATGACAATTACATGCCCCTCTCTGAAGACGAGGTGAGCCTCAGTGACGAATAATTTATCATACCCGAGGATCCCGTCGAGCAGGAGCGCTTCAAGCACCGGCTTATAGCCACAGAAAATAGGCTGAAGAAAAAGCAACAACAGCTTCAAGATGACCAAGATCTGCTAGCGGATAGATGGACTGAGGTCCTGGCGGCCGAGGAATACGAACTCGAGCACCCAACCAAAAGTTACCAAAAACACAGGTTGCTACCCCAACTCGAGGAGGAAGCATTAAAGCCTACACTTCCAGCGTATGATGCGGCTGACCGGCCACCTCGTGGCCGAGACAAAGTGCCATGTCAGCCCAAAGTCCAGCCCGCACCCCGCCGCCAGTCAAACAAAAACACCAAGGCCCGGGGCAACACGCAGGACCTGCGAGACGTATTGGAAAACAAAGCATGACATACAAGATCGATCTACGGATCATAGGGGCGCGCCCCAACGCGTGACGAAGACCGTCATGCCGGATATACTAAAAGCAAATCTGGCCGGGCCGAATACAGCAGACAAGACTCGTATGAACTGCGTCGTGACATAGCCCGGTACAGAGGCGCTGTACACCCCCTATGCTTCACTGACGAAGTAATGGATCACGAATTCCCAGAAGGTTTTAAACCTGTGAACATTGAATCATATGATGGTACAACAGACCCCGCGGTATGGATTGAAGATTTCCTCCTCCACATCCACATGGCCGGCGGTGACGATCTACATGCCATCAAATACCTCCCAATAAAACTCAAAGGACCTGCTCGGCATTGGCTCAATAGCCTGCCAGCAAACTCCATTAGCAGTTGGGAGAATTTGGAGGATGCATTCCTTGACAACTTCCAGGGCACTTATGTGCGACCACCGGATGCCGATGACTTGAGTCACATAACCCAACAGCCAAGGAAATCAGCCAGGAAATTTTGGACCCGGTTCCTAACTGAAAAAACAAATTGTCGACTGTCCGGATGCCGAGGCCTTAGCGGCATTTAAGCATAACATCCGTGATGAGTGGCTCGCCCGACACCTCGGCCAAGAAAAACCGAAGTCCATGGCAGCCCTCACGACACTCATGACCCACTTTTGTGCGGGTGAGGACAACTGGCTGGCTCGTAGCAACAACACATCAAGAATCCTGTCAATTCAGATGCCAAAGATAGCAACAGTAGGCCATGGCGCAACAGACACTAGCGCCGCAACAACGGCAACAACGCCGAAGACACGATAGTTAATGCCAGATTCAGTGGCTCTAAATCCGGTCAGCGGAAAGACCGTTCAAAAGAAGCAATCCAGGCCCATCCAGCTTGGGCCGCATACTCGATCGGTCGTGTCAAATTCACGACACCCCCAATAAACCAGCCAACCACACCAACAGAGAATGCTGGGTGTTCAAACAGGCCGGCAAGTTGAATGCCGAAAACAAGGAAAAGGGGCTGCAAAGCGACGACGAGAAGGAGCCCCGGCCGCCGAACACAGGAGGTCAGAAAAAATTTCCTCCCCAAGTGAAAACGGTAAACATGATATACGCAACCCATATTCCCAAGCGGGAACGGAAGCATGCACTGAGGGACGTCTATGCGATGGAGCCAGTCGCCCCAAAGTTCAACCCATGGTCTTCTTGTCCGATCACCTTCGATCGCAGGGACCACCCCACCAGTATCCGTCATGGCGGTTCTGCCGCATTGGTCCTTGACCCCATCATTGACGGATTTCACCTCACTCGAGTCCTTATGGACGGTGGCAGCTGCCTGAACCTGCTCTATCAGGATACAATGCGCAAAATGGGTATAGACCCCTCGAGGATCAAACCCACCAAAACCACCTTTAAAGGTGTCATACCAGGTGTGGAGGCCTGTTGCACAGGCTCAATCACACTGGAAGTGGTCTTCGGATCTCCGGACAACTTCCGAAGCGAGGAGTTAATCTTCGATATCGTCCCATTCTGTAGTGGCTATCATGCACTGCTCAGGCGAACCGCATTTGCCAGATTCAATGCGGTACCGCATTATGCATACCTCAAGCTCAAAATGCCAGGACCTCGCGGGGTTATAACAGTTAATGGAAACACAGAACGCTTGCTCCGCATAGAGGAGCACACTGCGGCCCTCGCAACAGAAGTGCAAAGCAGCCTTATGAGGCAAACCGCCAATTTGGCGAAAAAGACCCCGGACACCTTCAAGCGAGTCCGGAGTACCCTGCAAGAGGATCTCCTGGCACGTTCAGAGCTTGCCTAGCAATTTGGCCTCCGTCCTAGTCCCAGTCAAGCGGAAAAATTTGCGCCGCGCGTACATAATTACGCACTCAAGATACCATGGGCATTGGCGGAGGCACGGCTATGGCACATCCCACAATGCGGCTCAACAGCTTTAGGACCCGTATATCTTTAACATTTTCTTCCCTCCAGGCCCCTGTTCTCTGAAGGCCCTCTCCGATCGCCAGATTATCGGACCCGTCATGGGAAGGAAACACCAAGGAAGCAAGAAGCTTGGACATACAAGGGAATCTCCAGGTAGTCTCTGATAATGATCGCTATACCTGTTTTACATACCCACACGCAGCTTGCCCTTGGATAGGACATGTCAAATAGTCCTATTTTTCCTTATTGCACTACTTGTATACGTACGTTTTGTTGTATCACTTAAATAACAATGTACATCATTAGCTCATTATTGCATTCCTTCATCTTTTTCCCTTGTCTGCTTATTTACGACAAATTGCACACGTACATTCTGATACGTCCAGTGCACCAGGGGCTTCAGTGTACCCCATAACACGACATGAAAAGTTCGAACACTTTCGACAGTGCGGCACCCTGAACTTATAGCATTATATGCATCAGCTTCGAATCATGTCTTGGGTCAATAGTTGGGTTTGCCGGGCTCCCATGTTTTGGTACCTTATGTTCCGCTATATCGGCTAAGGTAGCATTGGGAGAACTACTGCGATTGTGTCCCGGTTCTTCCGGACGAGCACCTCAGTAGAGAAAGCTGAAAACTGACTGTCATGATGCGGCGAGAGCTGGTCGCTCTTCGAGAGGTCTCAAATCCTTAAAGATTTTTTCCGCTTAGGGCGAGGAGTCGGCCTTGACCGATTTAGGCGTACGTAGCACCCCAAGTTCGGCCTTCCGAATACTAGGGGCTTCGCCAAAATTTAAAACTACAGACTTCTATGGCTAAGTGAGAGTGATAAAGCTTTATAGTCCGATTGCCTGGTTCGTTGAGCTGAACACCTCCTTCGAAGGACCCAAAACTGGGATAAAGAGTGATCAGGTTTATCCCGAACACCTCAGTACTAGTTACATGGGGGCAGAAGCCGACGACTCGCCAACTCTCAAATTTTATAAACGGCCGCACAGAAGGTAATATTTTAAATCAACAAGCATTCTATAGCGCACATGAACTCGTTCTTATATTACAGGATCACATGAGTACATTCATTCAAATATTACATCCTTAGCACATTCCTCTTCCACAAGGCGAGCACCCTTCAAAACACTGTCATAATACTTCTCGGGGTGGCGATGCTCCTTGCCCTCCGGTGGCCCCTCCTTCACCAGCTTTTCGGCGTCCTTCTTCACCCGGGAAAAAGCCTTGCGCGCACCCTCAATACAGACGGACCGCTTTATGACTTCAAACCGTGGGTAGGCATTCACAAGCCACCTTACCAGGCCGAAATAGCTGCCAGGCAGGGGCTCGCCAGGCCACATCAGGACTATGAGACCCTTCATGGCCAGTTCGGCCGCCTTGTGAAGCTCGACCAGTTGCTTCAACTGGTCGCTCAAGGGCATCAGATGTTTGGTCCCAGTATACTGATACCAGAACAACTTCTCCGTCGAGCTCCCTTCCTCGGCCCGGTAGAACTCCGCGGCATCCAACACACTGTTGGGTAGATCTGCCAACGCTCCTGGAGAGCTCCGAATTTGGGTAAGTAAAAGGAAATTTTCCTTCACATGCTTGTTTTGCATAATGAATGCCTTACCCACCGCTATCTTCTTGACCGCCTGAATTTCCTGGATGGCCTTTTGGGCTTCGGCCTTGGCATTTTGTGCATTCTCGAGGGCCTTCGCAAGCTCAGACCCTTGCGTCTTAGAGTCATGCTCCAAGGACTCGTATTTCTTGACAAAATCCAGGAGCTCTTGCTGAACCTCGCCGACTTGGGCCTCTTGCTTCTCGCGCTCGGCGCGCTCCTCGGCTGCTTTGCCGTCAGCCTAGGACAACGCCTTCTTCAGGGCCGCCACTTTGGTCGTGGCCCCTAGCAAAATTCATGACGATCCTATGATCTAACAACCACCTTCTTTTTTCTTTATCAATAAACAGACGGGGTATCACTTACCTTTGTTCTCTTCGAGCTGCCTCTTGGTAAGGCCTAGCTCTTCCTCGGACCGCTCAAGGTCCCGCTTCAGTGCGGAGACCTCCGCCGTGCGAGCGGTAGCGGCCAGCAGCGAAGCCTGCTTATTCACATAGACATATTCTGATTGGACTCTTGTGATTATTATTTAATCCTCTGTTCGGCCTTTCTTTGCAAACACCAAACAGAGCATCAGGGGATACTGTCTATGCTGTAACATTTTCTCATAATTTGATTACCTACCTCAAAGCCTGTTAGGAGGCTGGCACAGGCTTCAGTCAGTCTGCTTTTGGCGGACCGAACCTTCTTGACCACCGCACTCATGATAGTGCGGTGCTCTTCATCAATGGAAGTGCCGCGAAGCGCTTCCAGCAAATTGTCCGATGCCTCTGGATGGACAAAGGCCATCGGCACAGATGGCTTGCACCCCTTTGCGAGGGGTCACCTGACAGAATCCGGAACCACTAGAGGTTCCAGCGCAGTATTCGGCTGGGGCCTAAACTTGCTTCCCCCGGCATTAGAGCCCATGGGAGTCTGGCCCCCCATGCGCCCAGCGTCTGGGATGTCGCCTTGGGGCGCCTCCGAAACTATCTCCCCTTGGTTCAGTGCCCTTTGAGACAACACCTCGATGTCGTCCGTAGGGCGGGGGGAGGAGGCGGTCGGGAGTGAATCGTTGTTCATCTCCGACTGGCCCAAAGACTCATCCGAAGAGGATACATCGATATGGGCTTTCGACGGACTGCATGATCATGTTCAGCATGATAAGAAGCAATAAAACAAAACATACCAGAACTATTATGGTGTCCGGATACTTACAACTTCCCCAGGGGTTTGTCCCTGGGTAACCACTCCTCGTCGCTGAAAGCGGCTGCTATGGAGTCATCCGGAAGGACGGTCCTTCCCTTCTTGGACCCTTCGGCCTCCCCGGATGGGGCGGCCTTCCTTTTCTTGTCTCCCCCGGCTGGGGGGACAACTTTCCTCTTCCTCCTCCTCGTTTTCGTGGGAGGAGGGCGCCTCGGTGTTATCGGACGATGAGTCCGATACATCCTTGCGCCGGAGACCTTTCCTGGTCCCCGCAGCCTTCTTCTTGGCCTTCTTCTCCGGTGCCTCATAAGGCGCTAGAACCAGCATCTTCGTTAAGAGAGTCCTTGCTGGATCTTCGGGCAGTGGGGCAGGACAATCGATCGGCTCCGCTGTCGCTACCCAGTCCTATTAAAATGGCATGGAGGCCAGATCCTTCACATGATTATACTGGGGAAAGGAACATCTTATGAGATATAAAGAGCTTACCAGATTGGTAGGGCGCTTCGAGCTGAGTCCATGATCCTCGGTAAGGGGAGGAGGCACCTCGGCGGCCTTGAACAACACCTTCCAAACGTCTTGGTGCGTTGTGTTGAAAAGCTCTCGCAGCGTCTGGTGCTTGGCCAGGTCGAACTCCCACATATTGAATGCTCGTCTTTGACACGGGAGGATCCGGCGGAAGAGCATGACCTGGACCACGTTGACAAGCTTGATTTTCTTGCTTATCATGTTTTTAACACAGTTCTGGAGTCCGGTCAGCTCCACCGATGAACCCCAGGATAGGCCCTTCTCTTTCCAGGAGGTGAGCCGCATGGGGATGCCGGAACGAAATTCGGGGGCCGCCACCCAGTTGGTGTTGCGTGGCTCGGTGATGTAGAACCACCCCGATTCCCACCCCTTCACGGTCTCCACATAGGAGCGTTCGAGCCAGGTCACGTTGGGCATTTTGCCCACCATAGCGCCTCCGCACTCCGCTTGCTGGCCGACCACCACCTTCAGTTTCACGTTGAAGGTCTTCAGCCACAGGCCGAAGTGGGGCTTGATGCAGAGGAAGGCCTCGCACACGACGATAAATGCCGAGATGTTGAGGATGAAATTGGGGGCCAGATCATGGAATTCCAGCCCGTAGTAGAACATGAACCCGCGAACAAATGAGTGGAGGGGAAATCTAAGCCCGCGGACGAAGTGGGTAAGGAATACAACCCTCTTGTGGGGTTCTCGAGTAGGGACGATCTGCCTCGCGTCTGGGAGCCGGTGCGCAATGTCTGCGGCCAGGTATCCGGCTTCCCCGAGCTTCGTAATGTTTTCCTCCGTAACGGAGGAGACCATCCACTTGCCCCCCGCTCAGGACATGTTTGGAATGGTTTTGCGGAGAAAATGAGAACTTGGGCGCTGGAGCTCGAGTGCGCGAAAATGGATGGGCAGGGAAGAAGGCGTGGGTGAAAAGGAGGAGTCCTTGTCCCTTTATAAGGGCGGTAGAAACTGTGCGCCTCCCCACCTGCTTCGTAAACTCGCTTATTCCCCAAGCGCCGTGATTGATGGCGCGGTTAGGTTACCCACACCCGTATTGATGAGAATCCCGTGATAAGGGGACACGATCTCTGCTTCAACAAGACATGCCAAGATAACCGCCTCGCAATATGTGCAGTAGCTGGTTGTGAAAAACGGTTCGAATAATGACCGGACCATGGCAGGATGTCATGTTATGAAAAGTTGTCGGCAGATTAGATTTGTCGAATATTACACTCTCTACGGTGGTATGTGGAATCTGTTTTGTAGAGCCAGACATGATCCTTGTGTTCAAATTCTTCTATGGAGTATTCGGAGGAGGAACCCGCCTTGCAATGCCGAAGACAATCTGCGCACAGGAGTCATCGTCATTGAAGCCTGGTTCAGGGCCTACTGAGGGAGTCCTGGATTAGGGGGTCCTTGGACAGCCGGACTATATACTTTGGCCGGACTGTTGGACTATGAAGATACAGGATTGAAGACTTCGTCCCGTGTCCGGGTGGGACTCTCCTTTGCGTGGAAGGCAAGCTTGGCAATTCGGATATGTAGATCTCCTCCCTTGTAACCGACTCTGTGTAACCCTAGCCCCCTCCGGTGTCTATATAAACCAGAGGGTTTAGTCCGTAGGACAACGACAATCATAATCATAGGCTAGCTTCTAGGGTTTAGCCTCTATGATCTCGTGGTAGATCAACTCTTGTAATACTAATATCATCTAGATCAATCAAGCAGGAAGTAGGGTATTACCTCCATCGAGAGGGCCCGAACCTGGGTAAACATTGTGTCCCCCGCCTCCTGTTACAGTCCGCCTTAGATGCAGAGTTCGAGACCCCCTACCCGAGATCTGCCGGTTTTGACACCGACACCCGTCTTCCAAGTATTCCTACATTGGTACTTACTAGGTAGAATGACCAACACAATATAAAAAAAGTTGATTCGTACGTTTTACTTCCTGATTGCAGTGTAGGGACGAGCGAAAACAACTGCATCCTAGTCCGGAATGCACTTTCTACCAGTTCATCCATGGACCAAGGACTAGTTGGCACGGCTGCACGGCGGTTTTTTGGACAGTTGCGCAGACAAGAGGCATTGTGGTATGCTTATTTCTACAAATAGTGGTGCTTAAATTTAGTGGAATGCACAAGAATTTCAGCTGGGCAATACACTACATGGTTCAGTTCAGCATTCCAGCTGAGAACACAATTATAATTGGTTATTCTGGAATGAGAGAACCTAACCCTGGATGGTGGCAACAAGAAAAAACTAGAGTGAACTCCAGGAAATTTAAGCCTGCCGGGAGGCCCTTTGCTCAGAGAAGCCTTGCTTGTTTTTTCCTGATTTGTAAACCTTCTCACAACTTTGTCTTTTGCTGTGAACTATTATATGTTTGTTATGTTCTATGAATCATTGAGATGTATAAAATTGCTTAACTTATGCTTTTCAAGTTTTTTATGAAGCCAAGTTTAATGTGAGTATTCCACATGAACGTTGGACTAGCGTGTGAACGTTTGGAATTTACATTGTGGCCTCAGTTAACTGCATGAACCACTGTAACAAGATACATGGTTGCTTATATGTCAGACAACAAATTGTTGATTGTTAGCTGGTCGATAGCCTAGTGTTGAAGCGAGCTGAGCCAATGTGTCGTGTTTTGCACAACTGCTTACAAGTGGGGTAGCACCAACAGTGTTTACAAGTACTTATGTATACGTCGGTGCACCGTTCTCAAACGAGTACTCTAATTCATCAAAACACACACTGCTCGTATGATAAAACTAGTGAGGATGCATCTGTTTCGGCAACAATTCCGATGATTCACGGGCATACAAAAGTAGCAGCAGTTCCCATAGACGGATTCAAACAGTGTACTAGCCCAGAGGGCTTGATAACAGGCAAGGTTCGAATAATTAGACAGAATCCAAACTACTATTGAACACTAGCTGGGGCAAGTATTTCATGCCTCAATCTAATTTTGGCTAGACACAAGACGAACCTTGCCATGAACATCATCGAGGACGTCCGGCAGCAGCTCAATCCTGTGAACCTTCATGAAGAAAACCTTGTGGTCTTGCCACTCATAAACTTGATTGTGGAGGCATGCCACGTCATCTTCCTGTGTAAGCTTGACAAGAACAGTATGCCTCACAAACGAATGAGTTGCTTTGAATTCTTGTGCTTCAGTACACCCTGGACAACACGCCTGACAACAGTGAGGCTGGAATACAGCTCTTCATTGGTATAAGCGCAAATGGCTTCCAGGATCCAATAGCCTAAAAACTCCGTTTTCCCAGTACGTATATTCAGGTCATCCGCTAGCGAGTGACATGTATAACCACACAATCCTTGTTTGCATCAGGGCTCTAATTGAAATAGAAACAAATTCTGAATTACTTTCCAGTATAAGAAATACAAGTTATTTAAACCACTATGTATAGTATGGCATCGAAGCTAATAAATTTTTGCATTATTCATCACCACATACTTAGATGAAAAAACATAATCGGGATCGGCAAACAAGAAAATCACCTTGGGCAGCTCAGCGGGGGGGGGGGGGGGGGGGGGGGGGGGGGGGGGGAACACATCCTCGAAGGGGGAAAACTGCTCCTGCAGTGCCACGGGGGCGGTAACCTCAAACGGGGCGTTGACCATCTCAGTAGTGGCCATGAGCGTATCTAGGGTCGGCTCGGTGGCTGCCTCCATCTTCTTGGAGATCTCTGTCTCGTGGGGATCAGCCTCCCACGTCTGCTCCAACATCGGCAGATCTTTGCCTGGTTCTCCTTAATCCATCATGAAACTGACGAATACTAGGAGACCACTGAAAGGAAAACACAATCTCAATGACAATGAAACAAAAAGTTCTTTTTTTCTCTGAACGAAAATATACCAACATCACGGATCCGCTTACCTTCCCTTTGTTGGGAGAGAAGAATAGTGGCAGATGCGAGTGTTGCCTTTCTTGAAGACGGTGAGGGAGAAGGGGATTCAGCGAAGAGTGAAATGATGGTTGCTTCGACCTTCAAACTTAGACTGCGGGGAGGTGGGGTTTTGTGATACGACGGCTTGTTATTGCCGCGCTATGACCGGGGTGACTCTCCGCCTGCATACTGCCTTCTAATTTGGTGGATGGCATTTGGGCCCACGCGCTGCATGGCCCGGATGTCGGTGAACAAAAGTATAATGGCATTCAGTAGAGGGAGACGTTTCGATGATCTAGGAGCAGCAAGAAGCGCTATTGTATCCACTGTACTAGTAGTAATTGTTTTTCTGGGTAGCTGTAGAGTGTCTCCACTGTACTAGTAGTAATTGTTTCTCTGGGCCCAAGACAAAACAGCCCATCCACCCTAGTAAATATTAAAATCAATTCAAAAGTCCATATATTTACAGAATGAGAGGTGCTACCCACACCCAGCACACCGCCCCCCCAAAAAACTTGGGTGTTCTTCTTCCTCCTCACTCCCACCCACCTCACCTCAGCTCGCTCCACTCGTACCCCCAAATTTCTCACCTCACTCCTACAGAAAACCCCAGCTCCCCTTCTTCCTCACTACTACAGAAAAACCCCAGCTCACCTTCTTCTTCACTCGCACTACAACTAGGCTCGTCATTCGTTACTTTGCTCAAATCCGTGAGCGTGACACGACGCCCTTGAGGAAAATGGAGTCGGCTGACCCCAGTGCCAAGAAGATGAGGCTCCCGCCAGTGGCGACGCCTATTGTAGATCCCGCAACGGCAGCACGGGGAGAAGCGGCGACCCCGCCCCCACCGGATCCCAGGAACCCGCAGAATCTCGGGTGGACCGCATCAGCGATCTCCCGGACGCCGTCCTTGGGGAGATCATCTCGCTTCTCCCCACCAAGGATTGCTTCCTCTCGGGGGTTGGGTGCGACATATGCCAATGGATGGCTTATCATGGTGGGAGCGAGTAGAACGTCGCCGATGCCTGGAAGCGGGATGAGGCGTAGACACGAACGCCGACGCACTTTACCCAGGTTCGGGGCTCTCCTAGGAGATAACACCCCTAGTCCTGCTCTGCGGGGTCTCCTCATGATCACTAAGACACTAGTGGGTACAGATGTGCTCCTCGAGCTATTTGCTAGAGGTAGAAGGAGGCCAGGCTTGCCCTCTTCTCCCCCTATGTGTAAGTCTAATTCTAACAGCTTCAAACCCTTTGCATGGGTGCCCTGGGGGGTTTATATAGGCCTACCCCCCAGGGGTACAATGGTAATTAGGCCGGGGTAGGACCCGGCTGTCAGTGTCTCTAGTCGCCGGCTTCTCCGCCAGCTGCTGGGGCCCGCCGCCTAGTGGGCCCTGCCGACTGGTCTGGTACGGAGCCGACAGGCCGCTCCCGTTGCTCGCGGGTCTTGTCGGCTGCTGGTTACTGTTGCCGTGATGCTAATGACGCATGCTTGGTCAGGGGAGCGTGGCTACAGTCCCGCCGCCTGGTGGGAGGTCACTGTAGCCACACCAGGTCTTAATTGGTTAATGGTGCGCGGGCCCCGAGGAAGGAACGAGCCGCCTGCTAGAAGCCGGCCTCCCTCAGGTCCGACTGGTGAGGCTGTCGCCGTCTTCCGGGCTCTCGCTGCCTGGTAGGGGCCGCCGCCTGCAGGCCGTACCGACAGGCCGTCGTGGGAACAGGGCTTTGCCTGCCAGCAGCGATGTTAGGGGCGGAGTGGCGACAGTGCCGCGCCGGCGGAGATCTCCGCCTGTACGGAGCACTCTGGCCACACCAGGCCCTAGATGTGGGGGTGATGGGCTACACTGTAGCCTTACCCTGTCTTGTCTTTTTAATGGGGGTGCAGACTCTGAGGGCGCTGTGGGCCGCCTGCTGGAAGCCGGCCTCTCGGAAGGCCGCCTGTGAGTAGTCGGCCCGTCTTGGTGCCGCCTTCTGGAGCTTAGCCACCTTCGGGCAGCCGGCCGCTTGGGCCAGCCGACCATCAGAAGGCGGCGCTTCATCTTGAGGTTCTGAGGGGCGCAACCTTCCCTGATGTCTTGAAAGGTTCAGGGACTCGGGTTAGGCTACCCGTGGCCCATTACTCCAACAGTAGTCCCCGAAGCTGATGAGGCACCGCGGCTGAGGAGCCGAGGGGCCTCAACAGTTTCCTCCCCCAGGTGCTCTGGAAGGAAGCTTTGTCCGACTCCCAGCAAGCCGCCTGGCGGGAGCCGGCCACGTCCAGTCGGATTTGTTTGAAACTTCGAACGCAGCAGCGGGAACTAGGTGGTGTACTAGCTAAGCCTCCAGGCCCGCCGGCTGTTGTGGGCACGCCACGTGGCGTCAGCCAGCCGGGCCAACCTGCTAACCCACGCGTGTGATGGGACGTGACAACAGGCTGGGCCCATCACCACCGGGACTCGGCACGCGAGCAGATCCGCTGCAGCCGAGGCGGGCGCTTGAGCTTCTTCATGGAGTTACTGCGCGCAGTAACTCGCGCGGTAAACGTGGGGACGCGGGGTCTTGGGCGCAGTTAATCCCATGATCCCATGCCTCGCTCCCTCGGCTTCATAGCCCTCCTGGCTATAAGTAGGGGGAGGAGGGGGAGCGGCGGAGCGGCGGAGCACGCGCGCCCTCCTGCCCCATCTTCGTCACCTCCTTCATCTTCCCCTCGCTGCTGCCGCACCGTCGTGCTCCGCCGAGGCACCACCGCAGTCCGCCGCTGCTAAGCTTCCCCGCCGCAAGCCTCTTGCTCGATCCTGCTTGGTCGCCATGACGCGTGAGAGGGGAGGGGACTAGGATGGCTCGATGGTGATTGACGACCACCTCACCTTCCTCCACGCGACGTGGCGGCTGCCCGGCCCGGGCTTCGTCAAGGTGCGCGTGCCGCCGGTGACGGAGATCTCGCCGGTGCCACAGGGAGGCGAGCGCGTCATCTTCCGCTCGCATTTCCTCCGTGGCTTCGGGTTGCCGGCGAGTGGGTTTCTCTGCTCCGTCATGGAGTTTTACCATCTTCAGCCGCATCACTTGACGCCCAACACTGTGACGCTGCTGTCTGCCTTCGTCATGGCTTGCAAGGGCTACCTCGGCATCCTCCCCACCATCAAGTTGTGGGGTGCCTTCTTCTACACCAAATCGGACACCTCCGTCCGGGAGGTGGCAGCCCAGTGCGACGCCTTTGTCGCGGTGTGCCAGCCATCACCGAAGAACGCCTTCCCCGCCATCAAGCTATCACAGTCGATGAAGCTATGGCAGAAATTATATTTCTATGTGGAGAACGTCCACCCGGCGATCGACTTCATCAACCTTCCGCGCTATGAAGCCGGCCCCCCAGCTGAGCCTCGGGCCAACTGGGGCTATAAGCCGAAGCCCCTATCGGCCGACGCCACTGCCGCCATCAACCGGCTCCGGGTGCTGACGGAGGCGGAGGGCCTCGTGGCATCTGACTTGCTGGTCGCCTTCGTTCAGCGCCGGGTTCTCCCGCTCCAAGGCTGGCCTCATCTGATCTGCCGGATGAGCGGGCATTGCGACCCGATCCGGATGTGCACAAGGGACATGCCGACTGCCAAGGTGGCCCGGATGGTGAATGAGATCGCCGACCTCAAGCTGTGGGAGGGGTCATGGCGGTTTGGCAAGCGGCCATACTCCCGTGCCGACCTGCCGCATGCGGTAAGCTCTTTCAACTCTTTCCTTTCGGCACTTGTCTTGGTCTTGATCTTGGTCTTGAACAGTCGATCTTTGGGCCGCAAATCTACATGTCCCTGGCGACGGCCGCCATCTTGGGGCCGGGTGGTAACTACCAGCCGGCCCGGGAGGAAAGCGATGTAGATGCCCCCGACTTGGGGTCGCCAAGGTGGACGCGGGCCCCTCCGCCGAGCCGGCTGCTCGAGGCGGCACGCGAAAGTGTAAACAGGGCACCACCTTGTTCGGCAGCGCGCGGAAGAAGGCCAAGAACCCGACCGCCGTTACTAGGCGGAAGGAGGCCGCCGCGACGGCGGCCAAATATAAGAAGCTCCCGAAGGCGCCTCCCATGGTGTCGGCGTAAGTATCTTTTCTTGCGCTTTTCTTTCTTGCTGACTCTGTCTGAGTATCTTTACTTTACTTTCCTTGACTTAGGGCCCCGCTCTCTCTTGAGAAGTCGGCATCTGCTTCCATCATTGGGTCGGTGGAGACCTCCACCACCACCCAGCTAATCGATCCGGCCGCCGACCTCTGGAAGGCGCAGGAGCGAAACGCACGGGAGCTGCGCGAGGAGCAGGAAGCCGCCCGCCTGGAGAAGGCGGAGGTGGACAAGGCGGAAGCCGCCACCTTGAAGAAGCTGGCGGAGGCCGAGGCCACTACCGCGGTTAAGGAGTAGGCCGAAGAGGCCGCGCGCCGCCAGTCGGCATTATTCGTCATCCCCCTGAACTCCGTGCCGCCACCACCAGAGTTTGTGGCGCCGACTGGCAGAGCCAGCGACGAGCACCCGATCATGGAGAGGGATGGCGGCGATGTCATCATGCCAGACGTGGCTGTGCCTTCGCCTCCACCATCTGGAGATGCGCGAGACAAGCAGCCGGCGGACGCACCGGTGCCGCCAGCCGGAGACGAGATGGTGACCAGCTCGACTCCCGAGGTCCACACACCATCGCGCCGCTGGTTTGCAAAGGCGGCTTCGGCGCCGTGCCCGCTGGAGGCCGGTGCTGTGAGCTCTTCGATCCTGGATGTCGAGGCGACCAGTGCCGCGCCCACTGAGTGGGTGCGGGAAGGCGGGATGGGCCCTTTGAATCAGGCGATCCTGGACGTCCAAGGCAAACTCCGAACCGAGGCCGATGCCTTGAAGCAGTGCAACCAAGCGTTCCTGAAGTCGCGAGCTGCCGTCCGGGTATGCTTCTTGGTTCTTCGTCTTTGATTCTCGTGTTTCTTATACTTCTCTGTGGGGGCGCGCCAACGCACCCACTGGGTGTAGTCCCCGAGTTTCGGGCCGGCTACTAAGCAGGCGGCTCGGAACTTTAATTGGCGAGCTCCGAGTACTAACATTTTCTGATATCTTCACTGCAGGATTATCATAACCTTCGCGCTGCCGCCTTCAACTGCAATGTCCAGGAGCTGAATCAACGAGCTGCCGGCTTGTCGGAAAGCTGGAGTAAGTCTTTGTTTTGTTTCTCCACGGGGGCGTGCTGGCGCACCCGCGGGCTGTAGTCCCCGAGATTCGGGCTGACTGCTGAGCAGTCGGGCCGGATCTCCCCGGCGACTGTTCTTCTTCTTGGTAGCTAGTGATAACTTCTTTCTCTACGGGGGCGCGCTGGTGCACCCATGGGCTGTAGTCCCCAAGATTCGGGCCGACTGCTGAGCAGTCGGGCCGGATCTCCCCGGCAACTATATCTCTCCTTGTTGATTGTTGATGTCTTTTCTTCTTCTACTTTTGCAGAGGCCAACGCCGCCCTGGAGCAGCTGCTGGGCGAAGCCAACACCGTGCTGCGTGCCAAGGAGGCGGACTGCAACAAGCTGGCCAAGGAGCGTGACCGGTTGGTCATGCAACTGGCGGAGCAGGCGGAGCTTCTCAAGAAAACCCAGAAGGAGGTGGAGGAAAAGGAGGCCGCCCTCCTTGCTAAGTTCGAGACCGAACGCTCCGCTTGGACCGACAAGGAGGCTTTGCTGACTACCGACTTCGGCAAAATTGAGGACATGGTTGACGGTGAGCTTCCCTCTTTTGTCTTTCTTCGAGCTGCCGGCTGCTTGATCGAACCGGCTTCTTGTCTCTAATTGGCTCTTTTGATTTCTGTCTGAGCAGACTTCTTCCCGGGTCACTCTGGCGCTGCCAATCAGGCCATCAAGGCTGATCGCGAAGGGCGGAGGGCGGAAGGTTCGCAGATTGCTGCCAACGCCCCCTGGACCCTTAGCAAGCAGCTTCTTAGCATCCAAGCCCGTCTTCGGCCGGCTCATCGGATGATGCACCGTCTTCAGCGTGTCAGCACCTAGGCGATCGCCGCCCTGTGGCCAGACATGCCGACTCCACGTACACCCAACCGGATTGCCGACTGGCTAGAGGTGGCGGTCGGCCGCCTTGAGGCTTGGAAGGGTTCCTCGGCCCGGGCTGGGGCATCCGGGCCTTGGAGTTCGTCAAAGCGTGGTACCCTGGGTTGAATCTAGCCTAGTTGGCCACGCTTCGACTGGAAGCAAAAGAGGAGCTGGTGGCGGTGGAGCGTGAACTTGTCCAGCAGGCAGCGGTGATCGCCTAGTACACCAACACCAGCATCTTCGTCCCGGAGCTGGCTGAGAATGACACCGAGGCGCCGCCAGAGTGGTTCGGGCTGAACCCGGAGGATGGCGAGGACTCGGCCGAAGTGATCGACTCCAGCGACGAAGGAGAAGGCGAGGAGGACGAGGAAAGTGAAGAGGAGGCGCCAGAGGTCGGAGCGAACGGCCAGCCTTAGCTTGATCGCGCCTCAAGCAACAAGCTGCGCTCGAGCATGCCGACTGCTGCTGGAGGCGACCAAGCGGAGACTGACCAGCCGTCCACTCCACCAACCGGCACCACCGACTACGCCAACCAGCCTGCCCCCTCAGCTGCTCCCTAGGCTGCCGTCTTACCTTTACTTTTCCTGCTTTACTAGTCTCGACAAACTTTGTTAAATTTGCACAATTCCACCTGCGGGGTGTATTTTAAACTCTGTTGAATGCTGGCCAAGAGCCTTTTGATATGTAAATATGCTCGCCGAGTTCTATCTTTCCTTGCTTTCTGCTCCTTGGATTTTTTTCCATTCCCGCCTTCCCAGAGCTGCCGTCTTGCCAGCCAAACAGCCGCTCTGTGGACTGTGGCTGGGTCAAGTACTTGGCTGCTTTTGGGAAGGCAAGTACTTAGCCGATTAGAGTGTTTAGCAAGTTAAGTAGAAGCCGGCCGGCCGGCTGCTCGGCAGTTGGTCGGCGAAGCGGGAGGCCGGCTTGGACTATGTGCATGCTTTGGGTCCTTAGCCATTTTTTATGCGGACACCCTTTTTGCCTTAACTCCTGCCCACCGGACAGTCGCTCTGCGAGCTGCGGCTTCCGGCAGGAGAAGGTTTAAGTGCCAACACATTACTTGTCCGGCTGCAGGAAGCATTACATAGTACAAGGCGGCGAGTCCCCGGGTCGACTGGTCAAACCCGGTGCCATGCGGACTAACGAAATAACACATTCATAGGCATAATACTTATCATATAGATAAAAGAGGGTAGTCCCCGAGCTCTTCTCGGGGGACCCGGAGTTTTTGTACTTAATACCAAAGTTGGTGTGGTACATACTGCATCAACTGTAAAACCTTCGGAGGAGATTTGCATTCCATGGTCGCTCCGTCTCCTTGCTGGAGTCGTCTCTTTTGCGTGCTCGAGGCTTCTGAGCATCGATCATGTAGTAGGAGTCATTGCCCAACACCTTGTTGATGATGAAGGGGCCATCCCAAGGTGCCGAGAGCTTGTGCTGGCCGGATGTTCGCTGGATCAGCCGGAGCACAAGGTCTCCCTCTTGGAAGGATCTTGGCTTGACCTTCCGGTTGTAGTATCGGCGCAGGCTCTGCTGGTAGATGGTGGATCGGCTGAGTGCCAACAGCCGGCCCTCTTCCAGCAAATCGACGCCGTCTTCTCGTGCTTCTTTTGCCTCCTCTTCGGTGTACATGGTGACTCGAGGGGAGTCGAATTCTATGTTCGTCGGGATGACGACTTTGGCACCGTAGACGAGGAAGAAAGGCGTGAAGCCAGTTGACTTGTTCGGAGTTGTGCGTAGGCTCCAGAGGACGGCCGGTAGCTCGTCGAGCCAACAGACAGTCGACCGCTCTAGAGGCTCGACCAGTTGGGGCTTGATCTCGGACAAAATGAGGCCGTTTGCTCGCTCCACCTGGCCGTTTGACTGCGGATGGGCAACGAACGCTAGGTCCAGTAGGATGCCCTGCGTCGCCCAGAAACGGGCCAAGGCGCCTATGGCAAAGTTTGTGCCATTGTCGGTGATGATGCTGTGTGGTATGCCATACCGGATGGTGATGTCGGAGATGAAGGTCACATCAGTCGGACCGTTCAACTTCTTAATTGGCTTTGCTTCTATCCAGTTGGTGAACTTGTCCACCGCGACAAGCAGATGAGTCATGGCACTGCGTGCTATCTTAAATGGTCCCACCATATCCAGCCCCTAGACAGCGAAGGGCCAAGCAATGGGGATGGTCTTGAGTGCAGAAGCCAGCCGATGTGGCTTGGAGCGGAACTTCTGGCACCCTTTGCATTTCTGGACCAAGTCTTTGGCGTCTTCTAGAGCAGTCGGCCAGAAAAAACCGTGGCGGAAAGCATTGGCCACAAGTGATCTTGAAGCGGCATGGTGACCACACTCGTCTTGATGGTTATCTTTGAGGATTGCTTGGCCTTGCTCTGGCTCCACGCAGCGCTGGTAAACACCAGTGACACTGCGCCTCACAAGTTCTCTGTTGGCGATGGTGTATTTTGCTGCCCGACGTTGCACTTGCCGGGCCGAGATCTCGTCAGTCGGCAGCTCTTTGTTCACCAGAAAGTTGAGGATGGGCTGAGCCCAGGAAGGTGCTGCAATTTCTTCGACTGCTAGGACTGCTACTTGCACAGGATCCGGCGAATGCCAAGTTCCTTGTCAAGCTGAAACCGTGAATGAGTGCTTCGTATTCAGCAATGTTGTTGGAGGCGGCAAAATGGATTTGCAGCACATATCTGAGCTTGTCGCCTTTGGGAGAGGTGAGGACAGAGTCGGCTCCCAAACCGGTGCGTATATTGGAACCATCAAAGTGCATTCACCAATGGGTGGAGTCTGGCGCTGGCGGCAGGTACTGGATCTCGGCCCAGTCGACGAGGAAGTTGGCCAGTGCTTGTGACTTGATGGCGGTGCGAGGCTGGTAGTAGATGTTGTATGGCCAAATCTATGGCCCATTTGGCCACTCGGCCTGAAGCATCCCAGCTTCCAATGATCTCAGCAATTGGGGCAGTGCAGACCACAGTGATTGGGTGCTCTTGAAAATGTGGCTTCAGTTTCTTGGCGACAAAGTGCACGCTGTAGCACATCTTCTGGTAGTGGGGGTAGTTCTGCTTGGAGGTGGAAAACACTTCACTCAGGTAATACATCGGCCTCTGGACTGGTAATGCTTTGCCTTCTTCCTTGCGCTCCACAACTATGACTGTGCTGACCACCTCACTGGTAGCGGCGATATAGAGGAGCATGGGCTCCTTAGGAGTCGGAGCCTCCAAGACAGGCGGAGTGGTCAACATCTTCTTTAGCTGGAGAAAAGCTTCATCCGCCTTGTCGTTCCACTTGAAAAAAGTGGTCTTCTTCATGAGCTGGTACAGGGGAAGAGCCTTCTCGCCCAGCCGACTGATGAAATGGTTGATGGATGCCAAGCAGCCGGTGAATTTTTGCACATCCAGCAGTCGGGTGGGCACCTCCATCCTCTCGATGGCCTTGATCTTCACAGGGTTGCATTCTATTCCGCGCTCTGAGACCAGGAAGCCAAGAAGCTGGCCGGCTGGTACTCCAAAGACGCATTTCTCCGGGTTGAGCTTGATCTGGAATCGGCGCAATTTTTCGAAGGTCTCCTTGAGGTCTTCTAGCAGCGTTCCATGCTTCTCCATCTTCACCACAACATCGTCCACATAGACGTGGGTGTTTCTGCCGAGTTGCTTGAGGAGACACTTCTGCATGCAACGCTGAAACATGGCGCCGATATTTCTCAAGCCGAACGTCATGGTCAAGTAACAGAAGGCTCTGAATGGCGTGATGAAGGCGGTCTTCATCCTGTCAGTTGGGTTCAGCTTGATCTGATGATACCCTGAGTATGCATCCAAAAAACTCCACAGCTCGCATCCATCTGTGGAGTCTATCACTTGGTCGATTCTTGGTAACGCAAAGGGGTCTTTGGGACAAGCTTTGTTGAGGTTGTATAATCAATACACATGCGCCACTACTTGTTCTTCTTCAGCACTAGTACTGGGTTGGCTAACCATTCTGGAAAGAACACCTCCATGATGAAGCCGGCTGCTAGAAGTCGGGCTATCTCTTCTCCAACAACTCTTCTCTTCTCTTCCGACAAGCAGCGCAAGGGTTTCCTGACTGGCTTGGCATCAGACCGGACATGTAGCTTGTGCTCGGCGAAATCCGTCGGAACACCCGGCATGTCCTTGGGAGACCATGCAAAGATGTCCCGATTCTCACGGAGGAAATCGACGAGCTCGCTTTCCTATTTGCTGTCAAGGTTTGCACCTATGACAGCGTGCCTCTCCGGGTGCTCCGGGTCCAAGGGTATCTTCTTCGTTTCTTTCGTCGGCTTGAACGAGCCCTCGGCTTCCGACTCCTTGGGATTGGGCGACATCTCCGGCTGCTTGCCTGCCATTGCCACAACCCGGTCCAGGAGCCGCTTCTCGGCCGCAATCACGAGGGACTCGGCTAGCCGACTGCTATTTGCTGCATAGGCGGACGACTTCTTGTAGTCCCCGGTTATGGTTAGGATTCCCTTGGTGCTTGGCGTCTTCATCTTGTGGTAGGCATAGTGGGGGACCGCCATGAACTTGGCCAGAGCAGGCCGGCCAAGTAGCGCATTGTAGGGGCTCTCAAGGTCCACCACCTCAAACCAGACTGGCTCTCGGTGAAAGTGTTCTTTGTCTCCGTAGAGGACGTCGATCTGTGTCTTGCCGATTGGTGAGTAGGAAAGGCCAGGAACTATGCCATGGAATATTGTCCGGCTGGGCTGAAGACGTCTCTGCTTGATTCCCAACTTCTCCATAGTATCTTTATACAGGATGTTGATGCTGCTACCGCGATCTATCAGAACTCGGGAGAAGCGAGCAGCCCGCCTCTCCGTGGCAAAGGTGGCATCCAACAACAGAGCAGAAGAGCTGGGAGAAGGCATCACCTTCGGGTGGTCAGCTCTGCTCTAGCTGATAGGCTCTCAGACCAATGCATGAACTCGGGGTCTCTAACGCCACTGCATTTACTTCTTGTTGCCGCTGCCGTCTACTGTGCCTGTCGTCGGCCATGCTGGTGAACACGACATAAGCCCCATGCTCTTCAGGATATTCATCTTGTATCGCGCCGACTGGCTGAACTGTCGGCTGCTGAGGAGGAGGAGGCGGCGGGCCGGCAGGTGGAGGAGGCTGGAGTCCATCACCCTTGGCGACCCTGGTGAGCCAGTGGCACTTCTGAGTGGTGTGGTTGGACGGCTTCACGGCGCTGTGGAACTTGCAGGGTGCATTGAGAGTCTGCTGGTACGAGAAGGCAGGCAACCAATTGGGCGTGCCGCCCTTCTAGCGTTTGGGAGGAGGCTGCCCCTCCGGCAGGTGGTCTTTGACTGCCGCCACCTGCCAGCTCGTGGAAGCCTGCTGCATGGCCTTGCGCTTGTTGTCGTTCGGTTGCTGTCGCCGACTGGTGTCATCAGCCGGGGTCCGAGGAGCTTGAGGGGCCACCTTGCCCGACACATTGACTTGGATCTCCGCCTTCATGGAGGAGTCGGTCATGGCGTACTTGTCTGCTATGATCAACAGTTCATCGAGGGTCGCCGGCTCATCGCAGAGAAGCTTGTGCTTGAGGAGGGTGCCCTCTCGGCACCCGGCAGTGAAGTACTCGATGGCCTGCACCTCGTGCACGCCCGCAAGAGTTGCGCAGCTCGACCCAGCACGTGAGGTAGTCGCGAGTCGACTCGTTGGGGCCTTGGATGCACAAGGAGAGCTGGCGAGGCTTGGGTGGCCGCTTGTACATGTTGGTGAAGTTGCGAATGAAGGCTTCAGTGAAATCAACCCAGTTGTTGATGCTGCGAGGCTTCAGGCTGTTCAGCCACGTCCAGGCTGTGCCCTAGAGCATGAGCGGGACGTACTTCATCGCAACGCGCTTGTTGTCGTTGGCGATGCTGACGGGTGTGGAGTAGTCGACCAGCCAGTTCTCCGGCTTCACGGAGCCGGTGTACATGGGCGTATCTCTCGGGAGAGTGAACCCTTTAGGGAAGGGCTCATCTCGGATGCGGGGGCCAAAGCAAGGCGGACCCAGCTCGTCTTCTTCTTCTAGCGCCAGGGATCAGTTGAGGCGGTCGATCCGGTGGCGGGCGTCGTTCTCTCCGACTCCTTCTCGATGACTAAGGCGGTCGCTGAGAGTCGGGTGGTCAACAGGCGGCAGGGAAATGTGCCTCTCCCTGCGGTGAGGGGGAGGCAGACAGTCGTCTCGTCGCCGCACTGCTCTTGGGCGGCCATCTTGGTCGCGCTCAATGGTGATGTGAGTCCGGCTGCGGCTGGCAACCGGCTCCTTGTCTCTTCTATCGCGGACGCCACCAGTCGGCATCCGAGATGTCGCGCCTTGGTCCCGGCGAGGAGGTGGATCGTCATTTCGCCGGTTGGGTGCTTCAGTGCGGCAACCGGCCTCTTGCTACTTAGCAGCCGCGTCGAGGAGCTGCTGGACGCGTTCCGTCATGTGGTGATGCTCCTCGCCCTCGAGCTTGTCGAGCTCGTCCGCTGCCGCCTGGGCAGCTTGTATGTTCTCTGCGGGCATGCGGTAGGCGGGACGATCTGTCCTGAACATGCTGGCGATTGTTGCGCCATGCTGCCGGATTAGGCCAATGCGGCTAGGCCCACCAGGAGTTGGCGTGCTACTGACAGCACGGTCCATCTCCGCTGGTAGGCCTCCGTAAGGCGTCTCATGCTGGCCAGCCGGTTGGCGCTCTCGACGAGCCGGACACGGCGTGCCTCCAGTGTCTCAGCATCGGTGTCTTCCGGGATCAGCGCAGTCAGGTCTTCCATCACCGCCTGCAACGGATCCTGGCCACCTCCGCCAGAGTGCTCGCCGTGCCTAATGACGAGCATTTCCGTGACGGTGCTGCCGTCGTTGTCCGCGCGAGGAAGCGGCTCGTCGTAGACCACCACGTTGGTGGGGAACGCATCAAGCGACGCCGTGTCGGAGTCGACCAACATCGGGTCGGTGGAGCCAACCGAGTCCAAGTCTGCAGCAGGCTCGCTGGCGACGTGGAGCTGATCGAGGAGGCTCACGAGGCGGCTCTCGGGGCCTTCTGTGCCCACGTCAGGCTCGGGCTCGTCGGAGAGGCAGAACTCGCCAACAAGATCGGCGAGGCAGCTCGCTACGCAGGCGACCTCCACTCCGTCAGCGTATCGGCGCAGACGCCGTCTGGCGTGCCGGGCTGGCTGCGCTCGCCAGGAAGGAACAAGGTTCCCGTCCAGAACAGGTCTCCGGAAGACGGTGCATCTCGCCCCACGGTGGGCGCCAAAATTCAGGGGTTGGGTGCGACATATGCCAATGGATGGCTTATCATGGTGGGAGCGAGTAGAACGTCGCCGGTGCCTGGAAGCGGGATGAGGCATATACACGAACGTCGGCACACTTTACCCAGGTTCGGGGCTCTCCTTGGAGATAACACCCCTAGTCCTGCTCTGCGGGGTCTCCGCATGATCACTAAGACACTAGTGGGTACAGATGTGCTCCTTGAGCTATTTGCTAGAGGTAGAAGGAGGCCAGGCTTGCCTCTTCTCCCCCTATGTGTAAGTCTAATTCTAACAGCTTCCAACCCTTTACATGTGTGCCCTGGGGGTTTATATAGGCCTACCCCCCAGGGGTAAAATGGTAATCTGGCCGGGGTAGGACCCGGCTGTCAGTGCCTCTGGTCACCGGCTGCTCCGTCGGCTGCTGGGGCCCACTGCCTGGTGGGCCCCGCCGAATGGTCTGGTACGGAGGCGACAGGCCGCTCCCGCCGCTCGCGGGTCTTGCCGGCTGCTAATTACTGTTGCCGTGATGCTAATGACGCATGCTTGGTCGGGGGAGCGTGGCTACAGTCCCACCGCCTGGCGGGAGATCACTGTAGCCACACCGGGTCTTATCTAGTTAATGGTGCGCGGGCCCTGAGGAAGGAACGGGCTTCCTGCTAGAAGCCGGCCTCCCTCGGGTCCGACTGGTGAGGCTTCTGCCATCTTCCGGGGTCTCGCTGCCTGGTAGGGCCCACCGCCTGCAGGCCGTACCGACAGGCCATCGTGGGAACAGGGCTTCGCCTGCCAGCAGCGACATCAGGGGCGGAGTGGCGACAGTGCCACGCCGGGCAGAGATCTCCGCCTGTACGGCGCACTATGGCCACGCCCAGCCCTGGATATGGGGGTGATGGGCTACACTATAGCCTCACCCTGTCTTGTCTTTTTAATGGGGGCGCAGACTCTGAGGTTGCTGTGGGCCGCCTGCTGGAAGCCGGCCTCTCGGGAGGCCACCTGTGAGGAGTCGGCCCGTCTTGGTGCCGCCTTCTGGAGCTTAGCCGCCTTCTGGAAGCCGGCCGCTTGGGCCAGCCAGCCATCAGAAGGCGGCGCTTCATCTTGAGGTTCTGAGGGGCGCAGCCTGCCCCGATGTCTTGAAAGGTTTAGGGACTCGGGTTAGGCTACCCATGGCCCATTACTCCCACACTGCCGCACCCAAGTCCTCTCAATTTGGTGGCGCCCTCTATGGCACGCCGTGCCCCTTAATCTCGACTGTCGTCAGCTATCTCTCTTCAATGATTTTGAAATCCCCAGAGCCATCATCTCCTCCCACCAGGGCTCCGTTCAAAGCCTCTGCATCCCGTCATACTACCTGAGCAAGCATACCATGCCCTGCACGGTGGATGCCTAGCTGAAATTCCCTGAATTCACAGAACTACAGCTGCTTGAGTTCTACTATTCCCCTGGAAATCACCTACCAGATACCGAATGCCATCTACCTGTGCCCTCAACACCGATGTCCATCTCACGGTTTTCCTCCTCTCTCCACACCACCACCTTTGCGCTGTGAGACCTACCAGACAATCCAGTACTAAACCTTCGACTCCCATTTCTGAAGAAACTTTCACTTATGCGGGTTTGTATATCGGAGGCCTCATTGCACAGCATCATCCACTCCAGTTGCCCTGCCCTGGAGTGCTTGGTGCTTGTTTTCAAAGTTAGAATCGGTTGTCTCCAAATAAAGTCGCCTAACCTTGTAAGAATTGGAATTTGTTTTCATGGAAGGCAGCTCATCATCCAAGATGCCCCTTCACTTCAAACGTTGATCATTGATTCTAGTTATTCACCGTTGCAAATAACCGTCCTCTCTGCACCTAAACTGGAGACCTTGGGTGTAATACATGATCTGTGTGCTCATTTCAATATGGTGTTTGGCTCCATAGTTCTTCATGTACTTTACATTATCATCTACACTTGTAACCATAAGCTGCATTTTAAATTTCTGCGCATAAGTTATATGTCATCTTGGAGTACACATTTTGTACTAATATTATGTTCTATGCTCAATGAAGAGTTTCTCCATGGATGGCCTATCAATGGTGCTGGATTCTGTCAAGATCTTATATATCCAAATGAATAGTTTTGATCTGAACAAGATTATTGGCTTGCTGCAATGCTTTCCATGTCTAGAGAAGTTGTATGTAAAGGTGATAATTTCACGCACATTGGAAGCCCGCATATAGTATACTATAATTAACCGTTCAGCTGTTGCTCTTTCGACACTCCTTTTTTTAGACCTTAACTGTTTTCTATCTTCATGTCTATTCAGGCAACATGACGGGGTAAGAAAGTTATAACCAATCAGTGGATTCATAAGCATCGGGATTTTCTCACTTCTCATGAGATTCGATTGAAGACAATAACGCTAGAACGATATGTAGCCAACCGTGCAAACACTACATTTGTCACATTCTTCCTGCTGAATGCGAGGTTACTATTGTCCATCAGGCTTTAGTTTATCAGCAGCATGGTTTTGATGGATGGGTATGTGGAAGAGCAAAAAAGGAGTTTCAGGTGGGCAAAAGAGCTTCTGAACGTGTCGGGCTTCTATTTACAACATATTGTGGTCATAATCCAGTAAATTTTATGACCCAGGATGTTCATTCTATGGACCTGACCGATCCATTTGACTGTGACTGCCAAAAACAGTGCTGGAGTTAGATGTTGTTGCCCTTTTCAACCTGGGTTTTTTTGTAAACCTGATGAACAATTAACCCTCGTGCTTTTGTACTGTTTGTAAGCTGGAGTTAGATGTTCTTGCCCTTTTCAACTCGGATGAGACTGTCATATTTTCTTTGAAGCAAGGAAAATGGCTTGCCAGTCGTTCAATTTAGAGTGAAATATTATAACAACTAACAAATCCCAACCAAGGGAAATAACATCACTCTCGCCGGCTGCTTGAGCTCACTGTGCATTACAGAAGCCAAGTGATTAGCCCCCACCAACACCCACAAACTTATTTCTAACTAGCACATCAAATGGGCTGTAAATTTTCATAGGAAGGGCTGCATGACCGTGGCAGATTTGGATTCTGACATTTGGGACCCGCGAGGAAATAGCCTATCCAAGGTGGTGTCGACTTACTAGCCAGTCAACAAACGATTCTGCCTACCAGCCGTTGGATTGACATCCAACATCTGTCATGTATCTTCTATCTCTTGTCTTCTTCTTCCTCCACCCACCCAAACCAAACCACCCCATCGGCTCCACCAGCTCCCGCCTCCCATAGTTGGCTGCGCCTCCGCCGCCCTACCGTACGTACCCTCCAACGTTGTCCAGTCCCTCCCTCGATTCCCCCACACGTCCTGTTATTCTCCAGCGACGTCAGCCCCAACATGCACCCGCACCCGAACCAGTCGGCCCTCGTACTCCCCTCCGCCTGCGACTGGACCGGCGCATCTTCCACGGCTCCTGTTCGTTCCGTCCGAGGCCTCATCGTCGTCCTCCGCCTTGCGGCCTTGGTTCGCTCACCGTGCACAGTGCGCTGCCCTCTTGCGCTGTCAACGTCGTCAACAACCGAGAGGAACAAGGATATGACTGTACGTGGAGAGGATGACAGTAGGGACCCACCAGCGTCATGGCAGTACGCAAGCAAGTGCCTCTATATTACAAGCCCAAAAATATGGTTCCTCCTAATGGTTGGACATCTGGGGCTCACGCCATTGTCAACGTTGTCAATAAACGAGAGAATTACACTACGAGCGGCTGACACCAGGGACCCAGCAGGTCGCGCCATTTTTTTTGAGGAACAAGCAGTTGTTATTTATACTAGTTTTAGCGACGGATCAAGGTAACAATGGGGCTGTGCGGGGGCTGTGGCCCGTCTAGCCAGGGTTTTATTTATGTTTACCACATCATGAGCCCAGTTGTGTTTTTTTCTTCCTGAAAATGGCTAGCCCAGTTCTATTTTTTAAAAGAAATACCCAAATGAGGCCTACTTGCTTTATCAGCCCTGCTAGGCTGCAAATCTTTCAAAACGAGGAGAGTTTCATTCGGTTTGCCCAGAAATGGGTTGTACATTTTTAAAACACATCAAACCAGGAATTAGTTTCAATTTTTTTTCATTACAAGATTTTAAATTCCATTGATTTTTATGCTTGGACAATTATTTGGATTTTATATTTATATAAATTATTTTTCAAAATAGTTTGAATGTGAATCGATATTTTGGGATTAAAAACAGTTGACCGCACCAAAATATGAAAAATATTCATATACTTTTTAACCATGGCCACAATATGGGTTGTAATGCTAACAAAAAGAAGATGGGCTCCAAAAAAAGTCTTAAGAATTAGCAAATGGGATGTACATTATTAGAAATAATGCACACGAGAGCAGTGACTGTTGGATGTCCATCCAACGGCTGTCGTGCTTCTTCAATCTCTGCTTTTCCTGCTCCAGCCGCTCAAACAAGCGCCGGCGGGACTGCCTGCTCCCTCCTCCCGCAGCCGGCTATGCTGCCGCGCAGGCCTCACCGCCCCACCATACTCACATCGCTGGCCTAGCCATCCCTCTACTCACCCACACCTGCTGTTATTCTCCGGCGACGGCAGACGAACCAGTAAACCCTCGTACAGTCTTACTCCCCTCCGCGTGGGAAACAACTGCCGAGTCTTCCCTGCCTCCATGTCGTTCCCTTCCTAGGCCTCGCCGTTGTCCACCGCCCTGGTGCTCTCGGCGCGGCCTGGTCAACATGGTCAATGAACGACATCCATCGGAAGTGGATTGTACGTGGAGAGGCTGACAGCTGGGTCCACGGCCGCACGCAAGGAAATGCCTCCTTATTACGTGCAAAATAATGATTCCTCCACTTGACAGCTAGGAACCACAGGAAGGGCTTCTGTATTTCGCGGAAAAAATGTTCCCCCCACTTACAGGTCGGACCCACTAGCTATATCTTTGCACGCAAGGAAGTGCCTCCTTATGACGCACAAAAAAATGAATACCCCCTGCTAGCTGGGACCCACCATAGTAGGTGGCTAACTTGTGGGCCTACTAAGTTGACGGGGACAAAGGGCTTTGTCAACTTAGTCAATATGAACGATTCTAGCTCCAGTGACCGTACGATGTCCATCCAATGGCCATAGTGCCTCTTCAACCTCTGGTCTTCTTGCTCCAGCCGCCCAAAGCAGCGCCGGTCGTGCCGCCTGCTCCTGCCTCCCATGGCCGGCTGCGCTGCCGCGGAGGCCTCACCGGCCCCATACCACTCCCACCGCTGGCCAGGCCATCCCTCCACTCACCCACACCCCCGTTATTCTGCGACGACGGCAGACTCACACCGAAGCCGAACTAGTGAACCCTCGTACTCCTCTCCGCGTGGGCATCCACTGCCACGTCTTCCCACCTCCGTGTCGTCCCCTTCCTAGGCCTTGCTGTCGTCCACTGCCTTGGTGCTCTCGGCGCAGCGTGGCCAATGTGGGCAACGACCGACTTCCATCGGAAGTGTACTGTACGTGGAGAGGCTGATAGCTGGGTCCACGGCCGCAGCTGGGTCCACGGCCACAGCCCAGTTTTCTGGTGATTTTCCAAGTAAGTCGCTTTGTCTGGCCTGTTGGGCTGAAAATCTTTCAAGACGAGGAGAGCTTCATTCGGTTGGCTGAGAAAATGGCCTATGAGTAATGAGGAATGGGTTGTAAATTTTTAAACCACATCAAACCGGAAATTAGTTTCAAATTTCTTTTTTTCATTTCAAGATTTTAAATTTCATTGATTTTTATGCGTGGACAATTTGTTGGATTTTATATTGATATACATTTACTTTAAAATCAGTTTGAATGTGACTCGAAATTTCGGGATTAAAAACAATTTGGACCGCACCGAAATATGCAAAATTTCGTATAATTTTTTAACCGTGATATTAGAGTCATGCTAGTTGAGTAGTTGTGAATTTGAGAAATACTTGTGTTAAAGTTTGTGATTCCCGTAGCATGCACGTATGGTGAACCGTTATGTGATGAAGTCAGGGCATGATTTATTTATGATTGTCTTCCTTATGAGTGGCGGTCGGGGACGAGCGATGGTCTTTTCCTACCAATCTATCCCCTAGGAGCATGAGCGTAATACTTTGCTTTGATAACTTATAGATTTTTGCAATAAGTATATGAGTTCTTTATGACTAATGTTGAGTCCATGGATTATACGCACTTTTCCTCCTTCCACCATTGCTAGCCTCTCTAATACCGCACACTTTTCACCGGTATCATACACCCACCATATACCTTCCTCAAAACAGCCGCCATACCTACCTATCATGGCATTTCCATAGCCATTCCGAGATATATTGCCATGCAACTTTCCACCATTCCATCTATTATGACACGCTCCATCATTGTCATATTGCTTAGCATGATCATGTAGTTGACATCATATTTGTGGCAAAGCCACCATTAATAATTCTTTCATACATGTCACTCTTGATTCATTGCATATCCCGGTACACCGCCGGAGGCATTCATATAGAGTCATATTTTGTTCTAAGTATCGAGTTGTAATTGTTGAGTTGTAAGAAAATAAAAGTGTGATGATCTTTATTTTTTGAGCATTGTCCCAAGTGAGGAAAGGATGATGGAGACTATGATTCCCCCACAAGTCGGGATGAGACTCCATACGAATAAAAAAATAGAAAAGAGGCCATAAAAAAGAGAAAAGGCCCAAATAAAAAAATGAGAGAAAAAGAGAGAAGGGACAATGTTACTATCCTTTTACCACACTTGTGCTTCAAAGTAGCACCATGATCTTTATGATAGAGAGTCTCATTTTGTCACTTCCATATACTAGTGGGAATTTTTCATTACAGAACTTGGCTTGTATATTCCAATGATGGGCTTCCTCAAATGCCCTAGGTCTTCGTGAGCAAGCGAGTTGGACGCACACCCACTTAGTTTCTTTTTTTGAGCTTTCATATACTTATAGCTCTAGTGCATCCGTTGCATGGCAATCCCTACTCACTCGCATTGATATCTATTAATGGGCCTCTCCATAGCCCATTGATACGCACGTTGATGTGAGACTATCTTCCCCTCTTTTGTCTTCTCCACAACCACCATTCTATTCCACATATAGTGCTATATCCATGGCTAACGCTCATGTATTGCGTGAAGATTGAAAAAGTTTTGAAAATATCAAAAGTGTGAAACAATTGCTTGTCTTGTCATCGGGGTTGTGCATGATTTAAATACTTTGTGTGGTGAAGATAGAGCATAGCCAGACTATATGATTTTGTAGGGATAACTTTCTTTGGCCATGTTATTTTGAGAAGACATAATTGCTTTGTTAGTATGCTTGAAGCATTATTATTTTTATGTCAATATGAACTTTTGTCTTGAATCTTTCGGATCTGAATATTCATAACACAATTAAGAAGAATTACATTGAAATTATGCCAAGTAGCACTCCGCATCAAAAATTATGTTTTTATCATTTACCTACTCGAGGACGAGCAGGAATTAAGCTTGGGGATGCCTGATACGTCTCCGAGGTATCTATAATTTTTGATTGCTCCATGCTATATTATCTACTGTTATAGACCATATTGGGCTTCATTATCCACTTTTATATTACTTTTGGGACTAACCTATTAACCGGAGGCCCAGCCCAGAATTGTTGTTTTTTTGCCTATTTCTGTATTTCGAAGAAATGGAATATCAAACAGAGTCCAAACGGAATGAAACCTTCGGGAACGTGATTTTCTCACCGAATATGACCCAGGAGACTTGGACCCTACGTCAAGAAAGAAAGGAGGTGGGCACGAGGTAGGGGGCGTGCCCTCCACCCTCGTGGGCCCCACCTTGGTCCACCGACGTACTTCTTCCTCCTATATATACCTATGTACCCCCAAACGATCAGATACGGAGCCAAAAACCTAATTCCACCGCCGCAACCTTCTGTACCCATGAGATCCCATCTTCGGGCCTGTTCCGGAGCTCTGCCGGAGAGGGCATCCACCACGGAGGGCTTCTACACCATCATAGCCCCTCCGATGAAGTGTGAGTAGTTTACCTCAGACCTTCGGGTCCATAGTTAGTAGCTAGATGGCTTCTTCTCTCTTTTTGGATCTCAATACAATGTTCTCACTACAAAAAAAAGACACATCCGTGACATTTTGGGCCGAACGAAATTATTTTCTGTCATACATATGACACTTCTATGATGATAATTGTGATAAAACCCGGTATCATCATAGATGTGGTGGGCTCCTACTTCTATGACAAAAAATCATGACAAAAAATGGGCTTTTCATCCTGGGCGGGCCAGAGACGCAGCTGCATGACATTCTTTGGGTCGTCCGTGATGGAAAAAACTGTGGTAGAAGCGAGGGGGAGGAAAATTTCGGGGAGTTCTCGGTTACGGTGGGAGGTCGGGGGCCAAGCGATGTGTGTTTCTCTCGTACACATACGCGCGTGTGTGTGAGGCGTTGGCTCTAACTAAACCCGAGCGAAGCGTTGGGCTCTAACTGAACCCGAGCGATTGCACTGTATGCTACGCGTTACTGAACCTGAGCGATCGATAGATGGCTGTTAACTGAACCCGATCGAGCGATTCCTTCACTACTGTTGCTAACTGAAGCCAATCGATGGGATGAACAGTGAGCGTTGCTGGGGGTTTGGATGAATAGTGAGCGGTGGCGTTGCCTCTGGATGAACAGGACCCCGTGGTGTGGTGGAGGGCTGGATGAATAGTAGACGGTGGAGGGGTGCCCGTGGAGGGGTGGATGAACAGGACCCCGTGGTGTGGAGGGCTGGATGAACAGTAGACGGTGGAGGGGTGCCCGTGGAGGGGTGGTTGAACAGGACCCCGTGGTCTGGAGGGCTGGATGAACAGTAGATGGTAGAGGGGTGGTTGAACAGTAGCCGGTGGAGTAGCGCGCGGTGGAGGCTGGATGAACAGGGGCCCGTGGAGGCTGGAGGAGATCGACGGTGGAGATGAACAGTACCCCGTGGAGTCCCGTTTTGCGGTACGCCACACCCCTCCCGATGAACAGGACCCCCGTTTCGACCGTAGCGCTCCAACACAAGTCCGTTTCCTCCGTTTTGCGGTACGCCACACCCCTCCCGATCAACAGGACCCCCGTTTCGACCGTTGGAGGTCCGTTTCCTCCGTTTTGCGGTATGCCGCACCCCTCTCGATCAACAGGACCCCGTTTCGACCGTAGGAGGTCTGTTTCCTCCGTTTTGCGGTACGCCACACCCCTCCTGATGAACAGGATACCGTTTCAAACGTGGCCGGTCGAACACAAGGCCGTTTCCTCTGTTCTCCGGTACGCCAGGCCTCGTTTCCATCGCCTATTCCGTCCAAGCCCTCCTGATGAACACGACGCATTCCGTTGCCTCCCCATGAACACGACGACGACGCTGTTTCTCCGTTCCGACCCAGCCATGTACACGAGCCCTCGTCGTACGTATGCGCGAGTAGGCATTCGAGACCCCGCCCGTATGTACACATACGTGGCTGTATTTTCTTTCTTGCACCCTGACCGCTGTACGTACATGTACATTGTACGTGCGCGCCTCTACTACGACACATGCGCGCCTCTACATCGACCAGTATATGTGTACGTACACGTTCGCGACCAGAATGACAACGCTACGTACGCTTCGACCAGGTGGGTCCCGACTGTCAGGCACTTCCTTGCGTGCGAAGATGTAGCTGGTGGGTCCCAGCAGTCAGGGGGGCAAATCGTTTTTTTCGGACGCACTTCCTTGCGTGCGAAGGTGTAGCTGATAGGTCCCAGCAGTCAGGGGGAACATTTTTTTCGTGAAATACGTTGGCCCGTCCGGTGGGTCCCCGCTGTCAGGTGGAGGAATAATTATTTTGCACGTAATAAGGAGGCACTTCCTTGCTGCGGCCGTGGACCCAGTTGTTAGCCTCTCCACGTACAGTCCACGTCTGATGGAAGTCGTTCCTTGACCACGTTGACCACGCCGCGCCGAGAGCACCAGGGCGTTGCTCTAGACGACGGTGAGGCCTAGGTAGGGGACGACGCGGAGCCGGGGAAGACGCGACAGTGGAAGCCCGCGCGGAGAGGAGTACGAGGGTTCACTGGTTCGACTGCGGTGTGAGGCTGCCGTCGCTGCAGGGCCTGGCCAGCGGTGGGAATAGTAGGGGTGGTGAGGCCTCCGCGGCAGCATAGCCGGCCACAGGAGGCAGGAGCAGGCGGCACGACCGGCGCTGCTTTGGGCGGCTGGAGCAAGAAGACCAGAGGTTGAAGAAGCACTACGACCGTTGGATGGACATCCTACGGTCACTGGAACTAGAATCGTTCATATTGACTAAATTTGACAAAGGCCCCTGTCCCAGTCAACTTAGTAGGCCCACAAGTCAGCCTCCCACCATGGTGGGTCCCAGCTAGCAGGGGGAGTATTCATTGCTTTGTGCGTAATAAGGAGGCACTTCCTTGCGTGAGAAGATATAGCTGGTGGGTCCGACCTGTCAGCGGGGGGAACGTTTTTTTAGTCCATTTGGTGGGCTGGGTGAAACAATGATGTAGCATCTATGCAGCCCGTTTAAATCCCATTTGCATTTTCTCAAAATTCGCGGACTTGCTGGGCTGGGTGAAAATATCATGTTGGGCTAGACGGAGAAATGTTATAAAAACATAAACACATGATTGCACGTCAGTAAAATCTTTGCAAGCTTATGTACGCAATCACTAGGAGTTAACTTGCCAAGTTATATATAAACAATTATTATTATTATTTTGTAAGAACTTTCAACTTACGAAATAAAATATCATTTTAATTTGATGAGTTAATAGTACGTGGGGTATTATTAGTTTTTAGGCTAGACGTGGGACAGTTGAGTTGGTTCTAGGGGAAAGTACTGGGAGAAAACTCAGTTTACATCTAAAAAGAAAGTGGGAGAAAATTGAGAGACCCACTAGGTCCACCTGAGGAGGGGAATATGTTGGGAGGAAGGAGATTCAAAGCAAGGCAGCCGAGTGAACCAGTTTTTTTTACAGACATCTGAACTAGTTTACATACATAAGCAAATAGCCACTAAAAAAAGCAATCAAGTTAATGGGTTCTTAAAAGAAATATTTTGGACAAAACAGATAATTACGACACATAGGATAATGCATCAAACACTCAAATGATAGAGGTGCTTATAAACAGATAAAGTACAACATCTAGACCTTCCTGGCATGCTTGATCATGACGCTGCGGTTGTCCGTGTACTCGTCGGTTACGGGAAGCAGACACAACCTCATGTCCAAGATATGCCTGTACATGTCGTAGCATGCGTATGCGTCCTTGGCTGCGTAGGTTATGTAGGCTAGATTTAGAGGTACCTCCCACGTGTTCAGGTCGTCTTCTTTCATGTTGGCGTATCAGGGGTCGATGATGGTCTCAGCGAGGTCAACCACGGAGTCCTTCTCCTGCCCGTTGCTGATGATCTTGTATTGCTTCTGGATGTCGACAAGCTTGTTGCACCAGATGGCCGAATCGTCACGTTCTTCCTTCTCTCTACCGTAGGAAGGTGCAGTCGGCGCTGCCGATGAAACGGGCGAATGCTCCAGAACCTGGTGCAGCCATAGGACCGAGGCGAGGCAGAGCTTCACCGAGTCCGTATTGTTGGTGTACATCACATTCAACTTGGTGCAGCCATAGGACTGAACAGCGAACTCAAAGGGGAACTCCTTGCTGAAGTCCATATCCAGCAGGCTCACCCCTCGGATCGCCATTGGAGTCTCTTCGAGTGAACGAGTGTGTAGGCAACGGCAGCAGTTCGTTTTTCAGCTCCTGGGGAACTGGATTCAACAGTAAGCTGAGTGTGTATAGGCAACAACAGTTACTACCCCTCCCTCGTCCGCTGCACGCCTGGCAGAAGATGCACCCTCGGCCACACATCGGTTCACGAGCGGGTCTATATTGGTACTGTAATAACAGGAGTTAGTGGTCACTTTACTTAAATTTAATTAGCTTTAATAGAAATTTATACTTAAAACAAGCAATGCATTCGCTCGTTCTATCAGTGCCATAGGATCAACATGCACAACAATTAGAATTATTATTCTCAGGACGCACACGATCAGCACATTTGTCGCACTTTCACAAAGATAATACTACCAAGTTTGAACTATTTGTTATGGTTGTTGTCCTCTGCATCATCATGCCGTGTTTCCCAGCTTGCAAGATTCAGAACCAACAAATAAGATCCAAATAATAAGTACAACAAAGATGCCTACACATCTCATTTATTCCCAGCTTGCAAGATTCAGAACCAGCAAATAAGATTCAAATAATAAGTACAACAAAGATGCCTACACATATCACTGATTCCCACCTTGCAAGATTCAGAACCAACCCATTAGAGCCTTTTGATAAAGTGAATATCGGGATTAAATCCATCTTGGCTAGCCATGTCATACAATCGAAGAACTTGGCTAATGCTCTTGACCGTCACAACATCTGTAGTTGAGTATTCCTATTTGCATAGCACAAACCAGGAGAGCATGATTTCACTTTAATAGTGGCCTCCTTTACTCAACCTGCACCTCCACTCGGATGAAGCCTGCCTTGAGTTCCATGATTCAATTCATGCGCCTTTTTCTGTAGTTCAACTAAAATGAAGCAAAGATTGCATCATTCAGCTAGCAAGAAGTACTTGCTCTCATGAGCTGGCAGGTTCTTCTTTAGTAGTTGCACTAAAATTGAGGAACATTAAGGTTGGCTGTCCGGCTCATGTAAGGTGCAACTATAATTTTGTTATCCTTTTGTGCAGTTCCACTAAAATAAAGTGCCATTGTGGTGACAGTGACAACTCATCTTGCAAAGGCTAATAAAATGTTGCACGAAATTACCAGCAGAACTTGACGGAGATTTTGGGAACTCCAATCACCATTTTGTGCAGTTCCACCAAAATTGAGAGATGTTGCCCACGTGTCATTTTAGTTGAACTGCACAAGACACTCATTCCAAAAAAGTGTTTTGTGCAGTTCACCAAAAGGTCACAATAGCAACAAGGTGAAATGGATACCCCTATCTGCACAAAAAGATAGAAAGTAAACAGTTGTTGGTCAATAAGAATATACGAAACATATACAAAATGAAAAGAAGCATCTTAATTATGTTCATGGCAATCACGCAAGGATAGTAGAGATTTTAAAACATCAGTGATGCTTCATGTTACCAGAAGCATTACGATCAACAATGAGATTCCTCAAATATGGGATTACTTTAATGGTGGCATTGCTTGTTTACCAGACACAGTAAATCAACAACAGCTAAAGAGTTGGTTTAAGGGCATGGGACCATGGGGACACCAGGACACTCAGCAGCGTAAAGGAGCAACTTACTTATCATACTGGGGAAAACAGCAGGAGTGCCATTTGTAACACAGTTTAATTGCATCTTATCACTGGAGGCATTAGATTAACAATAACACTGGTTAGACATGTCCCTAAGGTAACAGTGTGATCGCTTCATTTTATATGCGCCCTTACATTAACAACAGCAAAAGGTTGGTATAAGGACATGCGATAGTAGACGCATCCGCACAATGTACCTACAAGGAGGCATAAAGTGGTGATGCCGAGTTTGTTCATGCTATGTGAGGGCAGCAAACCTAATCCTGGAGACCTTGTACTATGTGAGGGCAGAAAATCTAATCCTGGAGACCTTTTACTATGTGAGGGCAGCAAATCTAATCCTGGAGACCTTTTACTATGTGAGGGCACAAATCTAATCCTGAGACCTTTTACTATGTGAGGGCAGCAAATCTAATCCTGAGACCTTTTACTATGTGAGGGTAGCAAATCTAATCCTGGAGACCTTTTACTATGTGATGGCAGCAAATCTAATCCTGGACATACTCTGTTGACTTGTCCACCAGCCGCCACTTTCTATCCTTTTTTGAACCAATAATAGATCTGTTCCTTATCCAGTTTGTACTGCGTTTTCCCATTATCTCCCCTTTCAACCAAGAGACTGGTTGGGTATCTGGTCTCTACTACTTTCACCATATTATTTCCTCTTTGAATCAAGTCCTAGATTCATGCTACAACTTTCCCCCCTTTCTTTGTTGTTTGAACAAAGCCCTAGATTCGAATGCATGAAGTAGCTTTACCTCTAATAATACTAAAAATTTAGGTGGCTTTGGAAGAGCTGATGGGAGTAGCAAAAGATGCACATGCAGACACGCGGGGAGCTGGGGCAGTAGAGCAAGGCCGCTTTCGAAGAACTTATACCTGAGTGTTGCCGGGATGTCGGCAGCGGCAGGTCGGATCTGCGGATAATACGATAGGGAGGAAGAAGGGTCGGAGGACCTCCCGAGCCGGCGCTGTGTCGGAGAGAACGACACGGGCAGAGGATCGGGCCCCTCCGACAGCTGTGTGTTTCCTCCCTCGGCGGTGATGACCGCGTGAACTGATGCACCTTTTAGTCCTCTACACACACCGGCCGAAGGGATCCGGCCGGATTTGTGACCAGCGGTGAGTAGAGAGAAAATGTTGCTACCGCTGTCTTGTTTATATCTGGAGAGGATGAGAGAATGAAGAGAGCAACCCTAGTAAAGCAAGCACTTAGGCCCCTGCGTGCATATATAGTGGAGTGATTATCTTTTTTCTCTCCACAACAAGCGTTTCAATTTGTGTACGTGGCATTAAAGAAAAGAAACTCTCTATTTAAGGTGACTACTGTACGACTCCTACTTACTACTAGTAGTACTACAGTATTGTTCACTTGTGCTCCCCGCCCCTCCATTCATTGAACAACCACATGGGTGAATAAACATACAGTACTTACTGTATTTATATAGAACGAACAAGCTGGAACTATTTTCATGTAGTTAAAACTTGAGGGCGGGGCTTTTCCCGGGCAGTACGCGCGGCAGTTTTCGGGTAGGAGGTTTGACAGAGAGGCGAGGAGGGTGAGCGAGTGGGGCTGTGCGATTTGATGGTGCGTTACTGCTGGAAAGACTTGTGATATGACCACTCACTATAGTCATGAATTACAGGCGCTCCGACCGGGGTGATGCCCCCCTTCCGTTCCGCGCTCTAATCTGGTGCATGAGAGCATCACCAGTGTGTAGAGGCAGACTTGCCTCTAAGGTGGGCCCTACACCTCAGCCTCTAAGCATGCATAAAAGCCTGGCAGTGTGTAGCATCCGTCCTTGCCTCTAAAGGTGAGTTCCATATAAAATAAACAACTCCAATACCACAGCTGATCCTAACCTTTTCATGCACTTGTCAGCAAACAACCATACACTGGCATGTAGGTCCGTTGTATTTTTTTGTTCGTTGAGGCCGCCTCCAAGCTTAGCGACGATGCTAACGAATTTTCGCTTAGAGGCAGAGTATGCAGTGTATAGCGCCAGCGCCAAAGAGCATAGAGGCAGCAATAGAGGCGGCTAAATCTTACACTGTGGATGCCCTGACACGTCGACCCGGATGCTGGCTCTCCCACATGTCGAAGTAGAAAGAAGGAGCAAAGAATGATGCGGTATATACTAGTACTATACTACTCCCTCCGTTCCTAAATATAAGTCTTTGGAGAGATTTCACTATGGACCACATACGGAGAAAAATGAGTGAATCTACACTTAAAATGCATCTATATACATCTGTATGTGGTCCACAGTGAAATATCTACAAAGACTTATATTTAGGAACGGAGGGAGTACTACTCAGGTCGGAGGAGTGCGAACCACGCAGCCCAGTGAACCAGCAGTGCGAACCACGGTAGCCCAGTGAACCAGCAGTAGAAAACAATGTGGTGATATGGCCATAAAAAACAATGTGCTACGATCCACACTGTAGCAAGTACAATAACACTCCTCTTTGTTTGGATCCCTGAGTTAGAGCTAGTTTGGGTTGAAATAGCCTCAAATTATCAAAACAAGAGGGGTTAGTTTGAGCTAGTTTGCTCTAACCCAGCTAAAAAAATAGCCCGGTGGAGAGGTTTTAATTGGGTTAGTTATCCTCGGGCCCACTATAAGAGAACTAAAAAAATCTCCCCTGCCCGCACCAGATCGCTCCCCGCCACCTATGAGACGACTCCTCTCTGTTCCCCATAGGGTCAGTTGCCCTCTCTCTCCTCCGGCCGCCCTCTCCTTTCGGCCTTTGCTGCCCTACTCCGGCCGCCCTCTCCCTCCGGCCTTCGAAGGTCGCCCCGCTCCCCCTTCACCAGTCATTTTTCTCCCTCTTTCATGCGCGGCGGCGGCGCATCTACCAGGGAGGTCGCGAGAGGGGTGAGTTTGTTGGTTCCTTCTCTGTCTCACGGCCATATCAGTGATCTTGCTTGCTCTAGCTCTAATTCTGATTTGGAAAAGTAGATCCTGATCAAACATGGTATAGATTTGTGGTGCACGCATGGAATTGTTTGATGCTGCTTGAGGAGGTAATAAATCTTTCTAGAGGCCCAAAGATTCAGGTCACCTTTCTAGGTATTTCAATTTCAGGCTTGCATTATTTCTAGAGGCCCAAAGATTCAGTTCACCTTTCTAGGTATTTCAATTTTAGGCTTGCATTATTTCTAGAGGCCCAAAGATTCAGTTCACCTTTCTAGGTATTTCAGTTTCAGGATTGCATTATTTCTAGAGGCCCAAAGATTCAGTTCACCTTTCTAGGTATTTTAGTTATAGGCTTGCATTATTTCTAGAGGCCCAAAGATCAAGTTCCTAGTCGGCGGCAAGCGGCCCTGCTACCCATGTCGGTGTCGACCTCAACTCGCAAGGGCCGGCGTCGGAGGGGTTCCCGGGGCTTGGGCTCTACAGAGCCTTCCTCCAGAGCGACAATGGAGAGCTCCTCCCTCGGTGCGTGAGGGGCTCCGGGCTCCCTCCCTATCGTGAATGACTTCCGTGATGAGTTAGCTCATTCTTTGTTTCATGAAGTGTTTTTTTATTTTGTGAAGCTTGATTGACGACTTGTATGTTTAAGTGGGATATCTCATTTGTATGGACAAAGTAGAAATTATCATGTTTTGCGTGCTTGATTTGTATAGATGGTTTGTTTATGTCAATTGTGAGCGGGAGGAGGCCACAGAAGAGCCGGCCACACCAAGAGGGTGCTTGGATCCAAGGGACTTATTTTAGTCTGACTAAAAATAGTCTCTTTAAGAGGCTAAAAGTTCCAAGCACCCCTGACTAAAGAGGGGCTAAAACTAGTCTTGAGACTAAAAAAATTTAGTCAGGGGTACCCCTACTAAAATGTCGATTAGTCATCTCTCTCCTCATTTAACTCCTCTCCTTTAATACAGGCAAGTTCTGGATTGGAGGGTTTGGAGGATAATAAATGCTCATTAACTTGATTTTAGTCTCTTTAGTATTTGGATCCAAGCATGGGTGAGGCTAGAAAGTTTTAGTCTCACTACTTTTAGTCATGGAACTAAAACGTATCCAAGCACCCTCCAAATCCGGCAGGAAATAGGGTCCAAAGTAGTGAAATGATTGAGATAGAGCATTTATTGTCAACCTAACCGTGCCATCCATACACCTCTTTGGTTTAGGGTTAGTTCAGGGTTACAATCTAACTCTAACCTCTAACTGAGTTAGAGTTCTCCTCGTCTCGGTTCATCGCCATCATACTTTCCCCATTCCTGTGTTTTCAGTATCCTACGAATCAAAGAGGCCCCTTTTTGCGGGAAAAATCAAAGAGGCCCTTAGACTGGTTTCGGTCCGGTCATTTTTTATAAACATGTTATGTCCAAAATTTAATGAATGTGCTCCGGTTTCTATGAAAATAATCAGGTTTCATGTAGTAATTCATTCGTTTATTTATTCTTCTGCGGGGGGTTTGCATGAAATTCGTGAGGTCTGAAATGTAAAGTACCCCGGCACATGCTCCGAGTCGTGCATGCACTACGACCTAGATGCTCTATGTCCCACATGTCGGCGAATGGGAGCACGTGGAAATAACCTAGGAGTACATATAGGAGGATAAATGCGTGAAATAATATGTACTGTGAAGCGTAGCCACGGTTCAAAAAGGAGACCTAAAGTGATGACAGCTATAGGTCGCATGCACCCAACTAGTGGTACTAGACATACAAATAATTTTTCACTCAGAAAAAAGAGGCACGAGTGCTCAGTACTCCTATTCTATAAACACGAGTCCCATGTGACAACAGCATCCGTGCTACAGCTAGCTCTCCTCCCTCTTTTCTCTCTTCTAATTCTAAACTAGGCCGACGCACGGTGGGCGGGGTGGGTTTGCTCAACTGTGGCCCCACCTCACAGTGAAAACATTACGACTGGAATAAAAATGCCATATAATCCCTCCGTTCATAAATATAATCCTTTTTAGATACTATTTCAAATGGAATACAACATACATATGTATGTAGACATAGTTTAGAGTGTAGATTCACTCATTTTGCTCCGTATGTAGTAGTCACTTGCTGGAATCTTTAGAAAGACTTATATTTGGGAACGGAGGGAGTACTATAATAATAAAACATTAAGGCCACGAGGCGATGCAGTGCTGGTTACAGGAGGCAAGAAGAAGAGATGCATCCATCAACGACATCCACATCCTCGACTCAGGGCGCCGGCCCACCGAACGGCGCCTAAGTAGCAGCGGCTTTCGTGGCCAGGTCGACGTGCTTCTGAACAATGGCATCCAAAGATTCCAGCCGCTGGAAGAAGGCCAACGTCTTTCTGTCCTCGCTTGCCTTGTAGTGGCCTATGTAGACGATTTCCTCGTAGACGTGGATGTGCAGGTCGACGGTTTCTTGCATGGCGAGGTGCTGCGCGGCGAGCGCGGCCTCGAGGTGCACATTCTTCGTCATGACCTCCGGCACCTGCAGGGCCACCAGGGCTTGAAAGAGTTCGTCACCATGGAGGCCGATGAGGGTGGCAGGCAATGAGGATCCTGGGCGCGCGGGCTGGAGCAGTACGGCAAGGTCGTCCGCGCGCTTCTTGACGGCGGTGAACTTGCGAATGGAGTTGACCATCATGTCGTCCATGCGAGAGGTGAAGCCGGCGTCGGCGAGGGCTACGATTCCTGTGGTCGCCAGCACCGTTTGGAAACGCTGCGCGGTGCGGGGCCGCAGGCCGGCGCCTTGGATGATTTGGCACAGCCGACTGCTGCTCGCGTCCATCACCTCCATAGGTGCTTGTGGCTTCTGGTCACTTGGTCTTGGATTGGAGTGAGCAGTGTTGCGTAGAGACTTGGGAGTAGATGGATTGGAGTGGTGGGGCGCCTTTATTATATGAGAGTCCAAACTCGGTTGCATTCACATCGTGCTGGCTCTATTCTGCTTCTCCAATTAATTCCCTCTGCATGTAATTGAGGATGCATCATTGACCATTCAACGTCTCGGGAACCGCTACCCTCTCCCTCCTTGGCATTCAAGCACCTATGGACCCGTCGACGACGAGGTGCCTATGGTGACTTCGTAAATTTCAAGATGAAAGTGTCGTGCGTGTGTGTGTTCATAGGGGTGAGTGTATGCACGTGTATATGAGCGCTTGCGTCTGTACTGTGTAAAAAACGTAAATGCGTGTCAAAAAGAGACTAGTCAGTATACTCAATATTGTGCACGTAGGAGAGGAAAACGATAGAACTAGTATGTATTTACTTACGGTGCAGATTCACTCATTTTGCTCCATATGTACTCCGTCTCGGTGTAGTCTAGTCACTTGTTGAAATCTCTAGAAGGGCAAATACTCCTTTCTGGTTTACAGGGCTATACTAGCAAGTAGTTGTACGTACTAGTACAATAGTGGGCTCACATAGAAATTTTGTCTCATGCAAGAGCCTGGCTATATGCATGCTCCAATGTTCGCAACTGCAACATTCGGTTTGCGCTTGGCTCTTCGCCTCTTGGAGAAGACGAACAATGTGTTACTACTACTGCTTCTACAGTGTCGAATCCACTGCTGCATGTCCGTCCACCGCGAGCAGGACGGATAGCTTGTTGTAGAAGTCCTACTAAGTAAAAGCCTATCCTCGTTTGTGAGCAACCGCGCGCATGGGTGAGGGAGAAGGCGTGTAGTAAAATCAAGCTTCTCCTCGTTGTACGAGTTGACGTGACACATCATAGCACTGGCCCCACATGCTTGCCTCTAAACTTGGCTGAAAGACCCATAGTGTACAATATATTTGCTGCAACCTCTAACATTTACCCACCACAAATTAAAATATATGTGGCCGTATGCATCGTTCTGATGCAGAGGCCGGGGAGTCCCACCTTTTCGAAGAAAAAAACAAATTAAAATATATATTCCTGTCTTGACCAGATGAGCGTGCAAACTGCAATCACCAGGGTGTCAGGTAGGGCTAGAAGACTATTTTAATTTTTTTTAAAACTTCGAGACGGCCACATAGCATGGAGCCGACCCCAATGATTTTAAGCTTACAGGCACGGTACACGCTATCCTAGACTACTCTACACATGAAACTGCCACACGAGCGTCTGGGCTGCGCTTAGCTCTTCGCCTCTTCGGGAAGTCGAACAATGATGGAGTACTACTGCACTGGAGGAGTACTACAGTACGCTTCTGGCCATCTGACACCGATTGAACTGCTGCATGTCCACCGCGTGCGGGAGGGAGAGCGTGTAGCGAAAGCTTCTCCTAGTCTTGCCAGCCACCACGCTCATGGGCGAGGGAGGGACACTCCTGCCTTTGCGTGTATGACAGGTGGGCCCGATAGGTGTGTGGCCAACCTGTCATATAGCCAAAGGCAGGTGCAGTTAAGTCGGCGAGGGAGAGGATAATCAAACTTCTCGTGGATGTACAAGTTGACGCGACACATCAAAGCACTGCACTCGATACATTTCAATAATTTGCGTTTACCGATGCATTAATTACAACGCATGCATGCATGCCGTGACTCTCCTTCTGATACTTGCATGTGTTGATTTAATGCACCTTGAAGTAGTATAAAATATGTGACGGTAAAGCTTTGTAATACCCCGGCCCAAGTCGAGAGATGGTTGTGCACGAGGAGGGCGAGATCATGCAGATCGAACAGGACCCGACGATGGAGCTCTCTAAGGTCTCGATGGACCTCACCGTGCTCCACTGCCCCTTGTGCCTCTGCCCCTTGATGCCTCCAGTGTATGAGGTTCGAATACACCTCATCTGTTCGGCTGATTGAGCAAGGTGCAGGTTTCTTGATTGATGTGTTGTTCGATTGATTTCTGCAGTGCAAGGGAGGGCATCTGGCCTGCGCGGACTGCCGCGTCGAGCACCCCGGGAACCAGCGGCAGTGCCAGAAGTGTGAGCGCGGCGGTGGCTTCGACGTGCAGAACACAGTGGTGGACTCCGTCCTTTCGTCGGTGAGGGTGGAGTGCCCGCACGAAGGCTGTGGGCTCTATGTCACTTACCACAAGCTCGCCGATCACCAGAGCGTGTGTCCGCTCGCGCCCTGCAAATGCCCCGTTCCCGTCTACGGCTATGAAGGCCCGCCGCCGGCGCTCTACCACCACATCAGCACCGCGCATCCCATGCCCGTGCACAGGATCCAGTATGGCAAGGTGCTCTAGCTACAAGTGCCACTGTCGGAGCCACGGCTCTTGCTGTTCGTGGACGAGGACCGCCACGCATTTTTCTTGGTCGGCGGCGTGCTCGACATCGGCGCCTATCGTCGTGTAGGTCGTCTGCATCAGAGCGGGGGCGTCCCCACTGCCGCACTACGTGGCCAAGCTGTGGGCGAACGGCCCACCGGGGGAGCCCAAAGGCACGACCGACACCGTCAAGGTGGAAATGGAGGTGACAAGCAGCAAGGATCCCGGTGACGTCGACGTGCAGGAGCTGACCTTCTTGACAGTTCCGCCCAAGCTGCTGGCCGGGGCTAAGCTTGTGTCCCTCCACATTTAGATTGACAAGCTCACAACCTAAATGTTTCTACAGTGCCTTCTGTTTATCTTAGTAATATGCTAATATAGGGATTACCTTGGTCTACTTTAGCTTAAGAAATGGTGGGTTTTGGTGGCGATAAAAAATTATGTTTCTCAATGCATTAATTGCAATGCATGCATGCATAAAGTACATGCATTGGTCAATTTTCTCTTAATACTTGCATGCAATGAATTAATGTACCTTGGAATCTGAACATGTGTTGGGGAACAACCAAATTGAGCCTTATAAAATGGAAAAACTAAAATTTTGAGATAAGCCCTATAAAACCGGAAAGGGGAGAGTAGAAAAAGAAGTACTCCATCCGGGAATAGTGCCGCACTTCAAAACTTGAACCGTCAATAAATTTTGAGCTTGCGTCTTGTCGCATTCCAAATTACTCCACGCTATATTGAATTGCAAACCTGTTCACACCGATCACAACCTAAACGTTTCCCACTTAGGAGCGTATTAGTACTCGGTTATAAATACAGGTATGCCAAGATGACTGCACATTCCTCCTCAACTCCTCATCCACAAAAACAAACAAGCCATTCATCATCCTTCCCTTGCGTCTGCCATGGCCAGCTTGAGTTCTGGGTCGAGAGATTGCCACCAAGGAGAGGCGAGCATGGAAGCGGAAGCATGAGAGATGTCCCGCCTCGCTGCGAGAGCAGCCGACATGTCCTGTTGCGCGGAAGTAGCAGCACAGAGGTCCCGCCATGCCGCTAAAGTAGCACGGAGGTCCTGCCGCACCGTCGATGCAGTAGACTGGTCCGACCGCGCTGCGGAAGCAGCAGAGATGTCCCGTCGCGCCACGAATGCAGCAGAGATGTCCCGCCGCGCCGCGGCGGCCTGGGAAAATTTCTCGCGGGCAGGCGACGACTGTTACAGGCGCATGCATGCGATCGTCCATAGCCAGATGGATCAGATCTCCGGTTGGGCGAGGTTGCAGGATGACATGAAAGCCTTGTTTGAACAGGCTATCGGCCTACTAAGGGAGGGCAATGAGAGGCTCTGGGCCAAGCGCGACCTGCTGAGGAAGAAGATCGTCCGAAGTGCAGACCAGCAGGAGGAGACTAGTGCCTTGTTGAAGAGGACTGGCGTCATCGTCAAGAAACTTATGGACCAGAATGACATGCTCCGCAACAAGCGCCAAAGGCTGGTGGAGGAATCCGTGGATGTTCTCAAGCAGCATCTTGAGGACATGAAAGAGCTCATCGCCGCTCGCCGCGGAGACTAGTTCCTGCGGCCTGCAGCAACGCATCAAGAAAGTAGAGATCAGCGAGCCAGATCCTTGTCTTCCTTCTTCTTTTGCCATTGTGTATTTCGGGCGTAGCCACATGTGGCTTTTTTAATTATCTTTCTATTATGTAAGACAATTAATCGTCCTTATCTTTCTGTGGAAGATCAATGTTGCAAGGTTGGAATGAAGAAAACTCTTGCTGTGGCGACCCTGGCGTTGCTGTTCTTCTAGTTGCTGCTGGGCTTCCTTCAGTTTCCTGGTTTCTTTTGATGTAATAATCGGTTTAGGATGTGCATTGTGTCGTCGGTTGTGAAATGTTCGGTTCTAGCACGGATGTTTGGCCTTTGTTGGCCTCTTGGGATGTTGCGATTTCAATCTGGTAGCTTTTAGTCCTTCGTGTTAGGCTGGAGTTGTGCTGAACTTCTTGTGAATTGTGGTGGTTTTCAGTAATGAAAATCGGAAGGGACAAGCCCTTCTTTGATCAAAAAAAATTAATCGTCCTTATATATTCATCAGTCTTGCTATAAGTCGTAGTAGATGCTATATAGGTCCGTCGGATCTTACATCAAGATCCGTGCTTTCAGATTTTCTTTTTTCTCTCTTAAATCTCAGTCGAGTGAGACATAGCCACGCCATTAAACAGAGGCTCGGGCGCCATTAATGGAGACCTTGGGAGAGAGGTGGACGGCAGATGGAGGTCAAAGGGCTCTCCTCCCAATAAGCACGTGCAGGGGTCTGATCGCACGCCTCTCGTACTCAAATAGCTACCCTGCACGGCGCGTCCTAGCTAATAAAAAATGGGGACGCGTGGCGGCACGTAAATGGTACTAGTAAGTATAACGCCCACGGTTTCAACAATACTTGTGTTTCCGATTGTAACGTGACAGTACTTGTTCCAAAATGACTTTGTTGATTGTTAATGTGTGCGCCTTCGCAAATCGGACTGCACATTTACCACAGCATGTTGGTGCCCTGTCATGGAACCAAGCCAAGTTTCATTATTTTCATGCGTGTTTTGGATTTACAGGAATTAAAAAACTAAGTTTCTCAATGTTTCCAACCCAGCCACGACGCCCAGAATTTTGAATTTCATTCCCATTTCTTGCATGTAACCTAGAAATTTACCCGAGGACACACATGTGATTTTTCAACCAACTTTGGTGCACTAGAACATGTGCTTGTATTTCAAATTTGAATTATGCACACAAAGGTGACACGTTCCCTCCCAGAACCACGAGCCTTCTTGAGAGAAGCTCCGATTTGCAAGAAGCTTATACCAAAATTTGTTCCTATTCAGCCAATTTTTTTACCACGACATGGTACTACCATGACATGACACCATGCCAAGTTTCATGATTTTAAAACCAAGTTTCTTAATGTTCTCGAACGAGCCAGGATGCCCAGATGTTTGAATTTTATTCTCATTTTTTGCATGGGTAGAAATTCATCCAAGGACATAAATGTGATTTTTCAACCAACTTTGGTGCACGGGAGCATGTGCTTGTAGTTCAAATTTGAATTATGCACATTAAATGACCAAAAACTCAATTAATGTGTAAATAAGGCCAAACGAAGCCGGAATAATTCCAAAATTTAGCAGGGCAATCATGTAGTTCTATGTTGCCTTTGTAAATAAACTCAAGGGGGACAACGTATATCGTTTCGCACTCAAAGGTGGCATGTTCCCACTCAGAACCACGAGCCGTCTTGAGAGAAGCTTGGGTTTGCAAGAAGCTTATACCAAAATCTGTTCCTATTCGGCCAATTTTTTTACCACAACATGGTAGTACCATGACATGACATCCATGCCAAGTTTCATGATTTTCATACGTGTTTTGGATTTACAAAAATTTTAAAACCAAGTTTCTCAATGTTCTCGGCCAAGCCACGATGCCCAGATGTTTTAATTTTATTATCATTTCTTGCATGGGACCTAGAAATTCACCCGAGGACACAAATGTGATTTTTCAACCAACTTTGGTGCACGAGAGCGTGTGTTTGTAGTTCAAATTTGACTTATGCACATTAAATGACCAGAAACTCAATTAATGTATAAAAACAACAAACGAACCCGGAATAATTCCAAAATTTAACAGGGCACTAATGTAGTTCTATGTTGCCTTTGTTAAGAAACTCAAGGGGGGCAGCGTATATCGTTTCACACTCAAAGGTGGCACGTTCCCTCTTAGAACCACGAGCTTCCAAATCGGCCCAATTTTTTACCACAACATGTTAGTGCCATGACATGACACCATGTCAAGTTTCATGATTTCCAGGTGAGTTTTGGATTTACATGAATTTAAAATCAAAGTTTCTCGATGTTCTCGGATGAGTCATGACGCCCAGATGTTTGAATTTCATTCTCATTTCTTCCATGGGACCTAGAAATTCAACCAAGGACACACATGTGATTTTTCAACCCACTTTGGCACGCCGGAGCATTGCATGCAATTCATATTTAGATTATGCACATTAAAAGTCCAGAAACTCAATTAATGTATAAAAAGGCCAAATGAACCCGAAATAATTCCAAAATTTAACAGGGCACTCATATAGTTCTATGTTGCCTCCGTAAATAAAATCAGGGGGGAGGCAGAGTATATCGTTTCGCACACAAAGGTGACACGTTCCCTCTCGGAACCACGAGGCTTGTGGAGAAAATCTCCGGTTTTGCAAGAGGCTTATACCAAAACTTGTCCCAATTCGGCCAAAAATTATACGTATGAAAACAGGGTTTAGATTATCCCAAACATCTCGCTACCTAGACCAATAATGTACTATGATTTAAATTCAACATAAAATGGATACAAATATTTGAATTGGAGAGCGTATGGTACATGTAGTTCATAGTGAAATATGATTACTGCTATATGTATGTTTTCTGTTATCAAGATAATATTTAAATTATTGTACAACTTGACAAGAATCGTATTCAAATAAGGAAAATATATTCAAATTTAGTCCATATGGTAGACGACAATATATATGTTCACATGGTAGAGTAAAATGTTTATATATGATGGAAGATCAAAATGTACGACTACATCAATTATAAACCGCAAGGTCACCTAACGATATATTCGAATTCAACATAACGTGGATTCAAAAATTGAAATTCGAGATCATGGCATCTGTAATCTTATAAAAAGGGACATTACTCTTTCTTTGGTGGGAATTGATTTGTTTTTTGTTGATGTTGAGGGAAGTGCGAATCGATTTGGTACTGTGAAGGGTAATCTTGTTCTCCCGATTTTTTTACATTTTTCTTGTAGTTTTTTCAATGGCATCTATAGCAATATAGTAAAAGGGGACATGAATCTCTTGTGTCTTGTATGAATTGTTTTTTACACGTTAATTTGTTCTGCCGAACAAGGAATCCGCACCTTGTTATCCCGAAATTTTCAAGCTCGAGTATCTTTTATCTCACCTGCTTTGAAACTCCCGCTTCTTCAACCCGCGTCGTGCCTTGTTATCCCGAAATTTGGACACGCGCGAGAACTCCCTCCTCATCCGAAATCGCTCCCGCATCCCAGACACGCGAAATCCCCCTTCTATACCTCAGCCGGAAATGAAGCTCCACGTCGCGGTGTCAAAACCAGTGGGGGTACGCTGGAAACTTACCCTACATTTTGGACAAGCGCGTCCCTAAGCTTGGCTCCCCCCTCCTCCTTCGCCCCCCCCCATTCGTACACTGAGGCTGCCAAAACCCGTGAAACCCCACGCTCCTCCGTCGGCCTCCCGACCGCCGCCCAGCCGGAGACTCTTCCCCGACTACGTCGTCCACCGCAACAGCTCGCCACCCCTCATCCACCGCACCGGATGAGGATCTGTTGTCGATCTCATTGTCCCGCCGGATCAGCCGCCCCGTCCTCCACCTCCAAGGAGCTGCCCTGACGTTCGCCTCGTCTATCGCGCCACCTCAATCCCCACAGCGCCGTCTTGACCCGCCCCACCAGAACCGCAGCACCCTCACCAATTCCTCCGATGAAGCCGAGGCCAACTCGGCGCCACCAAGGAGGTTCTGCACTCACCGCTGCATTTTATCTTTTATTCGATCACACGGGGCTGCCGGTTCTTGATACCGAGCAGACATGGCGTGTCTACATCGACGTCGCCGTCGCCGGCCACATCATCCACGGCGTCTCTCCCCCATGTCGTTGCTTCCTCGGCGGCGACTTCCACAATGGCACTAGCTGCAGCTGCTCCGGCTCTCGCTCGTGCTGCGGCTCTGTTCTTGCTGTCGGTCGCGCTGCTCCTGCTTTCGTTCGTGCTGCTGCTCTGCTCTTGCTCTCGCTTGCGCTGCTGCTGCTGCACGACCTTCGGCAGCTACAGGAGTTGCTGCTTTAGCACTCGCTTGTGGTGCTATTGCACGACTTGCTCTCTGCTAGTGCGTTCCCTACTCGAGCGTCTGCTGATTTAGATCACTGCTTCTCTGCTACTAGTGCTCGAACGCCCTAAACATCTATTGCAATGCTCTGTTACTAGTTCAATCAGTTTCGACAGTAAAATTCAGTTTCGACTGTGAAGTTCATTTTCTTCAGTTAAGTTCAGAGTGAACAGTACTTACAGCATCTGTCGGAGTGGCCGTGGCGCGGCTGATGCGTTTTACATCTAGCACTTTTTGGTGATGTATTTTACATCATCTATTGCAGATGATATTAGGGTCCCACTTCAGATTAACGTTGTCTGTCTTGTCATGCTTCAGCCTCGTCGCCGTACACCTTAGCGGAGCTGCTCCAATGACGGAACCGTCCATCACAACGGAGCAGTACCCTCGGCAGCGTTTCCAGAGGCCTCGGATCTTCTTCCCCGCCTCCGACAGTCACACCAGCATCATCACCATCCTCCACGTCCAACCCAATGATGTTGAGGTCCACAAGGCTATGCCAAAGAGGTTGTACACTCGTCGCATCACTTTGTTTCTCCATTCCTCTGTTCTTCCAATTCATGTGAGCCAAACACACAGGTTGACTGAAATCCTATGTTTCCAAATGCTCTGTTTTGCACGTGCATTCCTATCCTATTCCTGTGTTTTTCCTATCCCTGCATTTATAGAATCCTCCAATTCTAAGGAGCCCTTACAGATTTACTTCATTTTCAGATAGGCGTCAAAGAAAACTCTGTGTGTTATGTCCTGCTCCTGTCGTGCCGTCATCCACCCCACCTGAGGTGCACCATCGACAGAAGCGTTCACTGCAGCAGAGATCCCCCCTGTAGACTTCCTTTGGCCGCCTCAGATCATCTTCCCCATTGCCGGCAGCCACGCCAATGCATTACCATCACCGACTGAGCAGATGAACCTGAGGACTACACAGTTCTGGAAGAGAGGTCGCAGTCTTTCGTGTTTGCTTACATTATACATCGGTTATTATTACCTGCTACTTTATCGTTCAATCTTGAGTTTTGAATTGCCCATGGGTCTCATATCGAGCCAGCAACGAATAGTATCTGTCTACTATCTGGTTCATCTAGGGTCTTCTATGTGGTTCATGTTGGGTGGGAAACAAACTATAGTTGATCCATTGTCTATCTTTTTAAGCTGAAGCTATAATCTACCTGCTATCATTAGTTTTGGATCCATCCACTCGTTTGCTACCATCAGTCTTGATTTTTGCATGCACCCCTTAGGCTTACAAAATCTAACTATTTTTTTATTATGCATGTCATATATTGTACACAATTGTACTGAACATGTAGAGAAAAAGAGAAGACCATTGCGTGCGAATATAATGTCATGCAGACGCCGCTCCATGGTGGGCGAAGTGCCCCCCTCCTGCATTTCCAGATTGTATTCCAGAGGAAGATAACTGTTCAGATGGAGATTCAGAAGGAGCCGACCACGCCTGTTTACCACTTGAGGTGTTTGCTCTAACCTGGCATGCTGATGTTGGTCATATCATGCATATGGCGCCTTGCATTGCTTACATTATACATCTTATATGTCATCAGCTTAGTTTAGATTTGCTTTGTGTGAATGCCACCTGTTTGGTTTCTATATCATACTCCCACCATTCCTAAATATTTGTCTTTTTAGAGATTTCAACAAGTAACTACATACGGAACAAAATGAGTGAATCTACACTCTAAAATATGTCTTTATACATCCGTATGTGGTAGTCCATTTGAAATCTCTAAAAAGACAAATATTTAGGAACGGAGGGAGTATATGGGAATTATGCAATGCCATCTTCTTTAGCCAGGCATCATATACGTGAATCATGCAATGCCATCCTGTTTAGCCAGTCATCGTATATGTGAATTGTATCATGCCATATTTTTTTCCATAATGTATTCCATTTGTCAACAATGTTTATACATTCATCTACTCTTCCTGTGCATCAGCCATTTGGAGTCGGTCACGGGAAAATCTGGAGTGAAAACAAGGTCTTCTGAGCAGTCAGTGCTACCTGTCGATGCAGATTTCTTGCTGGTTACAAATAGCTCCTCAAAGGAGGATTCAGATAGAGATGACCAGTCGTATTCCCCACCCAGCCCCCCGAGGTGCATGCTCTAACTTGGCTGGGTTATATTGCTCATATCTTGCATATCTTGCATTGCCATGCCATCTGCTTAGATTAGACATGCTTTGTGTGAATGCCTCCTGTTTGCTTTCTATATCAGATATGTGAATTATGCAATGCCATGTTTTTCAGCCAGTTATCATATATGTGAATTATGCACCGCCATGGAGCCAGGCATCATATATGTGAATTATCTCATGCCATCTTTTTTTTCATTACGTATTCCATTTGTCAACAATCTGTGTATACTGAACTACTCTTCATGTGTATCAGCCATTTGAGCCGGTTATGGAAAAATCTGGAGTGAAAACAAGGTCTTCAGATGTCGGTGTACAAAAAGAGGGGTACACTTTTTGTACCCCTATAACTGTGCATGGGCAGTCTGAGCCACGGGCACCACCACACTAAGCACGGCAAGGGAGGTGAGCCAAGGTAAGGCCGAAGCTCAAGAGAAGCAGAACGACGCCAAGACCAAGACCAAGACCATAAAGAGCAAAGGGGAGGAAGCGGACTCCCCCGGCAAGATCCTTGCCGGGAGGCAGTTTTAGCAAGCCCGGCAAGACCCTTGTCGTGGCAACTCGCCCCGCACCTACGGAGTGAGTCACCCTTGAGTCCACTGCCCCTATAGGGCGAGGATTCGGGAGACATCCCCGTGGTGGCATGCAGATCTTTGTGAAGACATTGAAGACCAGATACACACTAAGAAGATGGCGACCCTTGGCGGGATCCCAGCCAAGGAGGACCACAAGGCCCCTGGCAAGCGCCTTGCCGGGGATGACAGCAGGCGCCTCGGCAAGACCCCTTGCCGGGGGCCTGGCAAGACCCTTGCCGAGGACACCTACGGGCCACCATCAGGGCCATGCCAACCAAGTCTCCACTGCCGTTCACATGCAGCTGCCGACCCAACCAGTTGGGCAGGCACCTGTGTGGCGGCATGCAGATCTTCGTGAAGACCCACCACTGCGCCACCTCAGCTGCCTGCCTGCCTACATGGCATCACAGGCACCGCTGGCCAGGGCGCGTGTCGACACGAGAGGGAGCGGCGACGGACGAGACAGGTCTCTCCCCCGTCCCCCATAAAGCTAGGACACCTAAGCAAGACGCATTAAATGCGCCTTGTCATGTAATGCGAGGGATAACCTCGCATCACTGTACCCTTTCCACCTCCTCTGTGCCACTGTGGCAACCCCTTTTTCCTATAAAAGGAGGCCCGAGGCGACCAGGAGGGGGATTCAGCTTTTTGGAGCTCCTCACGCCCCATAGCTAGTTCAAGAACACAGATATACAATCTACCAAAGCAGGAGTAGGGTTTTACAGGTCCTCGTAGCCCGAATCTGGATAAACGAACCGTGTGCTATCTGTTGGATCCGCTCTTCTCACGACCCCGTGCCCCGCAACCGTAGTAGGGATTCTTGTGATCCCATAGGTGTCGTTCCCACCTACATCTTTGGCGCGCCAGGTAGGGGGCGCTGTTGTGAGAATCGGCTTTAGCGGTTAGTTCAACGCTTCTTCATCATCATGGCGCCCAAGAAGAAGACGACGGTGACGGTCTGCCCATCGGAAGCCAGACCGCCCGTCCCGACGCGGGCAAGCAGCGGACCGGTCGCAGAAAGGACCCGGGGCGCTGCTCGCGAACACCAACACCTTCACAGCAGCCGGAGTTTGGGAGGTGGCGATGTTTGTGCGCCTGATAACGGGCCACACCTCGCCAAATCCAAAGACGGAGCCAGGCCCTGCGCGGGTGGAGCGGGACCTTCCAAGGTCACCGCCGCCCTGCTCGAAGGCGACGCAAGGGCCTCCAAGACTCCCACGCCGGTGCCAACGGCGCGCTCCTCCCAGGCGGCGCTCGACGAACAGCGTAATCGCACCGAAGATCCCGGGCGTCGCCGCGGGAAGAGCTCCGAGCGCCACTCCCGGGACGTACAAGACATGCCCGCTCGCCAAAGCGCTGGTGAGAATGGCATGCGACCGCGGGACCGTGATAGAGCTCCTTCTGACATGATCAGAAGTCGCAGCGCGTCGCGATCCGTGCAGGTTTCGCTGCCACCAACGCCAGCGGAGGCCCTGGCGCGCGTAGTTGCTCCTCGACTTTCCTCCCACTACGGGAAACTCAACGAATGGAGAGCCGCCATCCGAAGCCTTGTTGCAGTGGCCAACAAAGACGAACCGAGTCCGGTGGAGCCCCCGGGTCGGCGCTCCGATGGAGTCCCACGCACCAGCGGCGGGAGAGCCGGCGGCGCCGCAACCACGGTGCATTCGCCCCCTCCTCGCCCGATGCCGCGGACGCCAGCTCGTCGCGATGTGGCGGGCGACAACGTCTCCATAGCGTCATCTGACCCACGGACCCACTGTGACCAGCGCCAAGTTCTTCGGGAACGAGAACATGAAGACGCTCGAACCACTATCGAGCGCCGGCGCGGAGCGCGCCACCAGTCTGACAGACGAGCAGGGCCTGCTGTGGACCGCCCGGCCCCGGAGAGCCATGGAGGCCTACCTTACGAGGTAGGCTGTCCGGCTTTTACCCATGAGCTGCGACAGTTCCAGTGGCCCACTCACCGCACCTTTAAACCTGACATTGGAAAAAAGTACAACGGCAAGACCCACCCGTCTGAATTCCTCAGCATCTACACCATCGCGATGCAAGCTGCCGGAGCCCGCGACGATAAGGTGCTTGCGAATTACTTTCCATTGGCTCTTAAACCCAATGCCATGTCATGGTTGATGCACCTGCCGGTAGACTCTATTTTTTCCTGGTCGGATTTGTGCCATGAGTTTGTTGGCGCCTTTACTGGAGGTCACCAAGCCCATGGCCAAGCAAGCGACCTGCACGTTATCCCCCAGAAAGAACGCGAGATTCTGCGCAAGGACATACAGAGGTTCAGCCGGGTACAGTACAATATCCCTGATGTTCACCCTGCCGCCATCATCAGCGCGTTCCATCAGAACGTGCGTAACCGCAAGATGCACGAAGAGCTGGCAATGAACAAGGTGAAAGATGTGGCAGAACTCTATGTTCTTGCCAAAAGATGTGCCCGGGCTGAAGAGGGAAGGAAGTACCCCGGCGAAGACGCCGACATGGAAACCGACTCTTCAGATGAGGATGCTGCCTCCCTGGCAAAGAAAAGCCGGCGCGGCAACCGGAAGCTCAAAGGAAAAGTCATGCTTGCCGTCGAGGGATCTGATGACACCGGCTCCGCCAAGAAAACCAAGGCAGATGACCCCGGCAAGGAAATTGCCGGGTGTGTCGCCTGCCGGGCCTTGGTGGCTGCCGAGAAGCCAGGAAGCTCCAACAAGCAATACTGCAAGATCCATCGCACCAAAGGCCATGATCTCTAGAACTACCGACAGGTTGAGCTCCTTGCTGAGAAGCAGAGGGCTGAATATGAGAGGCGGGACAAGGAGAAAGGCCAGGACGGTGCTGAGGGGTCCGGCAAGAAGCGTGACGGCCAGGTGGGCCGTCGCGGCAAAGATAAATAGCAGGAGAGGCCCGCCCGGGGCCGTGACAAAAAGCCAGAAGACGATGATCACGAAGAGGACGATGAGTCTGGCGACCAAGAATTTCAGAAAGCTACGGAGGCTATGTGCGTCGATGGCGGCGCCTCGCTGCATTCTTCTCACCGCCAGCTTAAACAGTGGGCATGTGAGATTACAGCGGCGGAGCCATCGTTGGGTGCCCGAAGGCCGCTGAAGTGGTCCAGCACACCTATCATTTTTGACACTGAGGATCACCCTGATCGCACTACTGCGGTCGGGTGCTTGCCATTGTTGGTTTCACCAACAATACGCAACCTCAAGGTGACAAAGATGCTAGTTGATGGCGGGCCGGTCTGAACTTAATCTCAACTACCGTGATCGAGAAGCTACAGATTCCTGATGGAGACCTCAAAGAAATGGGCACGTTTCAGGGGGTCAACCCGGGAAGAAGTCAACCAAAGGGGAAGGTCACGCTGCCCGTGACTTTTGGAAGTGATCTAAACTACAGGACAGAAAGGATCGTGTTTGATGTTGCCAAGATCCCCTTTCCCTACAACGGGATCCTTGGCCGCCCAGCGCTGGGCAAGTTCATGGCGGCGTCACACTACGCCTACAACACCCTGAAGATGCCAGGACCAGTGACGATCATCACCATCCCCTCCAATAAGAAAGATGCATTGATTTGCGCTGACCAACTATACCAGCAAGCAGTTGCAGCAGCTGCCACCACTAGGGCACTTGCTCCTGCCGCTGGGACCCCGGGAGGGAAGAAGAAGAAGAAGAAGACCGGTGAGACCACGGACACCCACTCCGGCAAGCGCACCTCTTCGGAGTGTAGCGCTCCCGTCGAGGACGTGCCAGAGAGCTCCACCGGCGGAAGCAAGAAGTCCAGGGCCACACCGCGGGGAACCAAGAAGGTTTTCGTCAATGAGGATGGCACGGGAGGAGCTTCTACCATAAGCTCCACCCTTGACGACAAATAGGAAGACGCGCTCGTCACCTTCCTGCGGGCGAATGTCGATGTGTTTGCATGGCAAGCTTCCAATATCCCCGGCGTTCCTAGGGAGGTGATTGAGCACCACCTTGCCGTCTGTCCTCATGTGCGGCCCGTCAAGCAGAAGGTCAGAAAGCAAGCTTTGGAGCAACAAGAGTTCATCACAGAGGAGATCCGGAAACTGGAAGCAGCGGGTTTGGTAAGAGGAGTGCTCCATCCAACGTGGTTGGCCAATTCGGTGGTGGTGCGTAAGGCAAATGGGAAGTGGAGGCTGTGTATTGATTACACAGATATCAATAAGGCTTGTCCCAAAGACCCCTTCCCGTTGCCGTGCATTGACTAGATTGTTGACTCTACGGCCGGATGTGATCTGCTGTGGTTCCTCGATGCCTACTCCGGCTACCACCAGATCTTCATGACAAGAGAAGACGAAGAGAAAACGGCATTCATCACAACATGTGGTAAGTATTGCTTTATACGGATGCCTTTCGGGTTGAAGAGTGCTGGTTCAACATTTGCAAGGGCGGTCCAGATTGGTTTTGAACCCCAGCTCCATAGGAATATGGAAGCTTATATGGATGATATAGTGGTCAAAACCAAGAACAGGGCAACCCTTATACCGGATTTACAAGAGACATTTGCAAACCTACGCAAGATCAACCTCAAGCTGAACCCTGAGAAGTGTGTTTTCGGCGTCCCGTCCGGCAAGCTTCTCGGGTTCTTTGTGTCGCAGCGTGGGATAGAGGCCAATCTGGACAAGATCAAAGCTATAGAGCAGATTGAAGCACCCAAACGAGTCAAGGATGTGCGTCGGCTTGCTGGTTGCGTTGCCGCCATGAGCAGGTTCATTTCCAAGTCCGCCGAGCACGCCCTTACCTTTTTCAAGATCTTGAAAAAGGAAGGCCCAATGGAGTGGGCACCCGAAGCCGAAGCAGCATTGCAAGATTTGAAGAAGTATCTCTCCTCCGCGCCAATACTGGTTGCGCCTATGCCCCGGGAACCGTTGCTGCTATACTTGGCGGCAACGAACCAGGTGGTCAGCGCCGCACTAGCGGCGCAGAGAGAGGTTGACGACGAGGTAATGGCAGTGACAGAGCCCGACGCCACCAATGCGGAGGCGACACAGCCAGTTGAAATGCCACCGAAGAAGAAAATGATGCAGCACCCGGTCTACTTTGTTAGTTCCCTCCTGCAGGGGGCTAGATCAAGGTACTCCGGCGTGCAGAAACTGCTCTTCGGCCTTCTTATGGCCTCGAGGAAGCTGCGTCACTACTTCCAGGCACACGAGATCACTGTCGTCACTCGCCTCCCTCCGCAACGGATATTGCACAATCCAGATGCAACGGGAAGAATTGTAGAATGGGCACTGGAGTTGTCCAGCTTTGGCCTCGAGTTTGAAAGTACTTCGACGATTCAGAGCCAAGTCCTGGCGAAGTTCATTGCAGAATGGACCGCAACACCTAACGAAGAAGCCCAGGAGACTGCTCTCCACGGCAAGGAGGCAAGTTGCAATTGGATCATGTACTTTGATGGAGCTTTCTCCTTACAAGGCGCCGGGGCCGGCGTACTGCTTGTCGCGCCCACCGGAGAGCACCTCAAGTACGTGATCCAGATGCACTTCCCCAGGGAGGTGTCAACAAACAATACGGCAGAGTACGAAGGGCTGCTTGCCAGTCTTAGGATCGCGGCGGACCTTGGGATCAAGAAACTCGTCGTCAGAGGCGACTCGCAGCTTGTCGTCAAACAAGTCAACAAGGATTACCAGAGCCCGTTGATGAAGGCCTACGTCGATGAAGTGAGAAAGCTGGAAGAGCGTTTTGATGGTATACAGGCAGAGCACGTTCCCCGAGCAGAGAATGACATCGCCGATTACCTGTCAAAGCGCGCTGCCCTCCAGCTACATGTGGAACCAGGTATCTTTGTGCTTCAACTAACTCAGCCATCCGTTGATCCATCAACAGAGCAAAACAAGAGGAGGAAATCAGGGCCCAGCAAGTACTTTCCCGCCGAGCTCCACGGAGCCGCCGGCAAGGATGTTGCCGGGGACATTGAGCCCGCCACGGGACGGCTAGCTCCGGCGGAGCGTCAAGCTCTCGCCGTCGAGACAGCCGCTCCCATAGCGGAGGAGATGCCTTTGGTCCTCGCCGTCGAGCCCTAGGCTCCAGCGTGGGCACAGCATACCTTCCAATTCCTCCAAACAGGGGAACTTCCTGAGGAGCAGGAAGAAGCGGAAAAAGTAGCCTGTCGCTCTACTATGTACCAGTTCGTCGATGACGTCCTGTACAGAAAGAGGCCGAACGGTGTGAAATTGAAGTGTATCCCTCGAGAGGAAGGACTGGAGTTGTTGGTGGAGATACACGGAGGCATATGTGGATCCCACATCGGGTCAAGGGCCCTTGCCGGCAAGGCATTTCGGCAAGGCTTCTTCTGGCCCACCGCCCTCCAGGATGCAACGACACTAGTCACCTGGTGTGAAGCGTGTCGGTTCAATTCAAAAAAGCTTCATCAGCCAGCTCAAGCACTTCAAACCATTCCTCTCTCCTGTCCCTTCTCGGTCCGGGGGCTCGACATACTGGGCCCTTTCCCCCGCGCTGTCGGGGGCTTTGAGTACTTGTACGTCGCAATAGACAAGTTCACGAAGTGGCCAGAAGTGGAGGCAGTGAGGAAGGTTACAGCTCAGTCAGCCGTCAAATTCTTCAAGGGACTAGTATGTCGTTTTGGTGTACCCAACAGGGTTATCACCGACAACGGCACGCAGTTCACAAGCCGCACCTTCATGCAATATACCCAAGACCTCGGCAGCAAAGTCTGTTTCACTTCCGTTGCTCACCCACGAAGCAATGGTCAAGCTGAGAGAGCAAACGCTGAAGTACTGCGGGGCCTAAAGACAAAGACCTTTGACAAGCTGCACAAGAGTGGAAGGCGCTGGATTGATGAGTTGTCGATGGTTCTTTGGTCGATCAGGACGACGCCAAATCGAGCTACCGGCCAGACACCCTTTGCCCTGGTATACGGGGCAGAAGCAGTTCTCCCCACTGAACTCATATACGGGTCACCTCCAGTGCTCGCTTATGATGAGCTTGAGCAAGAGCAACTGCGGCAAGATGATGCAACGCTCCTTGAGGAAGATCATCTTCGGGCGCTACCAGCAAGCCTTGCGCCGCTACCATAGCCGCAAGGTTCATGCCCGAAGCCTTGAGGAAGGCGACCTTGTCTTTTGCGCGTTCAATCGGCCAAGAATTCCAACAAGTTGACGCCAAACTGGGAAGGCCCTTATCGGGTAATACGAGTCACCAGGCCCGGCGCAGTCCGCCTAGAGACCGAAGATGCCGTTCCGGTGAGTAACTCCTGGAACATTGAGCATCTTCGCAAGTTTTACCTGTGAGGCGCGGCTTGCCGGCCCCCCCGGCAAGCCATCTTTTGTACAAGCATTGCCGATGATGCATGTAACCCTTTGTACAAAGCCAGGCGCAAACCCTGAGCATAAATAAATGAAGCACTGGCGCCCTAAGTTATAGCATGCATGCTAGGTCGAGTCTCGTCCTTGGTTAGGGTTGATAGTGCTTAGCGGGAAGTAACCCCTAGCTTAGAGGTCGAGTATGCGTCTCTTTGCCGTTCTTTTGTCTTCTTTGGTTCGCAGGACTCACAGATATCCTTGCCGAACCACTTGGGGATGAAAAAGAGAAGAGGGACAGACTAGCATCTAGACCCCGGAAGCCAGCATCGCCGGGGGCTGCAAGAGCAATAATTCACCCACGGCAAACCAGGGTTGCCGAGGGTTACAGCTTCAGATAAGTTCTTCATCCCTTATCATGCATTCCATTAAGGACTGAGGTGCGTGAAACCTCGTTTTCTTCCTTAAGCTACCGTGCTCCCCTAACTATGGGCCCTAGGACTCGTTCCTGGGACCAAGTTCGGTCGTAGCCACGGCAGCGAAAGGATGAAACAAGGAGCCTGGACCCGCCTCATCCCTGCCTCCGCCGAAAGCGTGAGAAAGGTCGAGCAAAGTGGGGAGACGGCAAGGCTTGTTGCCGGGCGAGAAAATGTTTATCTTAGAGATATCAAGGATTTACTCCTTGTCGTGGGTTCCACCCACAAACATGTGGCCCGGCAAACATCCCTTTTTCATTAAAAACATTCCACTCAGGTACAGTCCATAGGGAATGAAAAACATGAATGATGGGATTACAAGTTTTAAATTCAACGAAGGCCCGAAGGCTTACAAACTAAAAAGAGATAAGGTGCCCGTAATCCCTCTCTTGTCCCTCTCCTCAGGAGGCAGGTCAAGGAGGCGAAAAGGGTGAAAGGAGCGCCTAGGCGAGCTACGGGTGCCAGAAGATACCAAGAGAACATCTCGGTGGCCATCCGAAGGCTGGATGGTGATGGCGGCGCCGGAAGCAGAGCTCGAAGACGAGGCGGCAGGACGTCAGCACGCGTCGAAGGCATCGGTGCCCGCATACTCCGACTTGACGGCCTTGCCGCCCGCCCTCTTCCTCTTCCGCAACCTCCCAACGCCAGCCGCCCAAGGAGACGACCCCGAGAAGTTCGAGGAGCCGGCGACACGGATGATGGGGTCGCCGGTGCCGCACGGAGCGGCGTCCGGCACCTAGTCGGACCCGTTATCCTGCCGCCTACCGTCCTCGTCGTCGCTGCCGCTGTCCTCCTCGCCACTCCCGCCCGAGGAGGAGTCTTCACTATCAGAAGAGCTCTCCATGCAGCACCTTGCATGGGTCCCAAAGAGCCCGAAGACCTTGACAGAGAGAAGGCCGCCCTCCATTAGCTTGAAATGGAGAGTTAGCCCCTCCGTCAAGCAGTGGATGTGAGCAAACGTCTTCCATCCCCGACGAAGATACATCACATGAGGAGCGGGGAAGTCGACGCGAACCCGCGTGCCGCTGATCCCACAGCCCCTCATGCGCAGCCGCAATGACTCCGGCGGGTCCAGCTCCATCTACCGCGCAAATGGGGTCGGGAGATGAAGGCGACGGCGCGGCGGCCGGCGCAGCCTGACGAAGAACTCACAAGGGTCATCTCCAACGTGACCCTCCATGGGAGGAGGAGCTGCTGGCAGAGGCGAGGCCGGCGCGCCGCCCCGTCCTCCTCTTCCCCGAGCGCCCCGGCCTCGCCCATGGCCTCGCCCCCTCCCGCTTCCCCTCGCGGCTGGCTTTGCCACTGCAGGAGCGGGGGAAGGAGGGACGCGTTGTCGAGCGGTGACCCTTGCTGCCACCGTCGAAGGACCGGGATTTCCTCTCTCCATGACGGATGGAAGGGAGGAGCAGAAGCTGAAGGAAGGAGAAGATGGAAGAGTGCGGGACGCCATCCCTCCCCTCCCACTCTTTATAAAGGAACGGGGTTAGGGCTCGTAGGGCTCGACCGCCCCGCTCGGCCAATCAAGACGTGGAAGGTGCACGGACCCAGGACCGACCCGCCGCCCCAACCAGCGACGGCCCGGTTCCCCGCCTCCACCGTTTGCCACCCCAGGCGCATGGGAGACACGTGGCGGGTGTGCAGAACCGAGGGGACGGGTGAGGCGACCTCTCCCCACCCCGTGATCGTGGGGGGGTGGACGCATTGAAGACCACGCCTCAGCCCCATTCAGTAAATGGGCCGCGCCTCCACGCCTCCCTCCGGTTATGGGGAAGGCGCGAACCGCCCCCTTTACTACGACGTGACACATGCATGCTGAGACCAACCCCACGCATGCCGCCCACGTCACGCTCACCTCCCCACGCCGCGCCACGCGCGGGAGTCGTGGGAAGCACAGCGCGCGAAGAATCTTACCGCGGTAAAAACCACCCCGCCTGCCCGCGCACCGTTTTTGGGCCTAGCCCAACAATGTGTCGCGCTTATGTGTGGCCCAGGCCCGGGGGCTCCTGTCGGTGTACAAAAAGAGGGGTACACTTTTTGTACCCCTATAACTGTGCACAGGCAGTCTGAGCCATGGGCACCACCACACTAAGCATGGCAAGGGAGGTGAGCCAAGGTAAGGCCGAAGCTCAAGAGAAGGAGAACGACGCCAAGACCAAGACCAAGACCACAAAGAGCATAGGGGACGAAGCGGACTCACTCGCCAAGATCCTTGCCGGGAGGCAGTTTTAGCAAGCCCGGCAAGACCCTTGTCGTGGCAACTCGCCCCGCACCTACGGAGCGAGTCACCCTTGAGTCCACTGCCCCTATAGGTCGAGGATTCGCATCCCCGTGGTGGCATGCAGATCTTTGTGAAGACATTGAAGACCAGATACACACTAAGAAGATGGCGACCCTTGGTGGGATCCCAGCCAAGAAGGACCACAAGGCCCCCGGCAAGCGCCTTGCCGGGGATGACAGCAGGCGCCTCGGCAAGACCCCTTGCCGGGGCCCCGGGAAGACCCTTGCCGAGGACACCTACGGGCCACCATCAGGGCCATGCCAACCAAGTCTCCACCGCCGTTCGCATGCAGCCGCCGACCCAACCAGCTGGGCAGGCACCTGCGTGGCGGCATGCAGATCTTCGTGAAGACCCACCACTGCGCCACCTCAGCTGCCTGCCTGCCTACATGGCATCACAGGCACCGCTGGCCAGGGCGCGTGTCGACACGAGAGGGAGCGGCGACGGACGAGACAGGTCTCTCCCCCGTCCCCCATAAAGCAAGGACACCTAAGCAAGACGCATTAGATGCGCCTTTTCATGTAATGCGAGGGATAACCTCGCATCACTATACCCTTTCCACCTCTTGTGTGCCACTGTGGCAACCCCTTTTTCCTATAAAAGGAGGCCCGAGGCGACCAGGAGGGGGATTCGGCTTTTTGGAGCTCCTCACGCCCCATAGCTAGTTCAAGAACACAGATATACAATCTACCAAAGCAGGAGTAGGGTTTTACGCGTCCTCGCGGCCCGAACCTGGATAAATGAACCGTGTGCTATCTGTTAGATCCGCTCTTCTCACGACCCCGCGCCCCGCAGCCGTAGTAGGGATTCTTGTGATCCCATAGGTGTTGTTCCCACCGACATCAGAGCAGGCAATGGTAACTGTTGAAGCATATATCTCGATGGTTACAGGGAGCTCCTCAGAGGAGGATTCAGAGACAGATGACCAGTCCTATATCCCACCTGAGGTGTATGCTCTAAGTTGCAATGTTTATATTTCTCATATGATGCATTTAGTGTCTTGCATTGCTTAGTTTAGACATCATATGCACACTATTGAATTCTATCTGCTCAGTTTAGAGATCATACATGCGAGTGCCAGCTGCTTAGTATATGAATCAATTATGTCAATTATATCATGCCATCCTGTATACTTAGACAACATGTATGTGAATTATTTCATCCCAACCTATTTTAGAAAGACATCATATAGTTTTGTCATGTCATCCTGTTTAGGTACTCATCATATGTTGAATTATGCCATTATATCCTATTAAGTTATCCATCATATATCTGAAACTATGTCATGCTATCATGTTTAGTTAGGCATCATATATGTGAAATTGTGTCATGCTGTCCTGTTTGATTAGACAACATACATGTGAATTACCACATCTGTCTATCATACAATGTCTGTATGTTCAATTTCTTTTCTTGTTTATCAGCCATTTGAATTGGAGGGGGTGATGGCAGTATCTAAGGGAGCAAAAACCCGTTCTTCACAAAAGATAGTGCTACCCATTGATGCAGATAGAACCATGGTTGTACTGGCCCACAAACTAGCTCCACCACACATAATCGAGACTCTTCCAGATTGCACACTTACACCGTTGGGCAGAGAATCAGCTACAACCCATCTAACCGCAACCCCAGCGGATAGTAACCCACTTATAGTTGACAAAGCACCATGTCCACCACAGAGTACCCCCACACGAGCAGTTTGTAAAGCTACTGCAGTGCCCAAAGCACGAAGACCACCACAGCTAACCCAAACTCCACGTTTAAAGTAGAAGAGCAACTGTTCTCAGGTCAGATTCCATAGCTATGGTCCATACTCCTTTGCTGTTGCATCACTGTATTTACTCATACCAACTACTTTCGAATTTGAAGGATCCAATTGAAACTCCAATGGCGCAACAGGTATGTTTTAAACGTATTTCTTTAACTGGATTGTTGTTCTAACTTCTTGCTCTATGTTGATTTCAGATTAAGTTGCATAAACAGTTATGTTCTCATGTGATGCACATTACAAGTGCTACCAATGCTGTGTAGTTTCTCACACTTATATTCTGTCTATGCTGCTGTGTCTTAAAAATATATGAGTTGAACTGTGTCTCTATCTTGATTAGGGAACATAAGCTAGAATGATATGGACAATACAGTGACCATAGTACATAGATATATGTTTGTTTCATGTTGTTATCCTGTCCACCTTACTACTGAACCGGTTTACCAAAATGAGTTTCGTATACTACAAGCTAAACCTGTGATGTGGCTGCTTGTTTCTCTTGTAGTATGCAAACAGAATATTGGAGAAGAGCACCCCACTATGCAATGGTAGAGAAAGTAATGCAGATAAGGTTCAAGATAGTGAGACAACCCTGTTAGTCTCCAAGAAAGGTGATAAAAACGATCTTGTAGACAGTGAGAAAACCCCACAGTCCTGCGTTGATGTAGTGTTTGAGTTACTGGCCAGTACCGCTAGCACAAGCTCTTCAAACTCGCTGCCTGAATCACTTCGGCTTCTTCAGTCTCAGCTACAAGCTGAAAGGCATCAGTCAGCTGTGCTGCGGCAAGAAGCCGAAGGACTGAGGAAGTCCCTGCATAATTCAGATGCGTACTTTCTTGTGCAATAGCAAGAGCTGGAGGATTTAAGCGCCAAACAAGAGAAAGTTAATAAGCTTGCTAAGCATCTTGCCAGCATTATGGGTACGCAGGATATTGTTTCTTGAGCTCTTCTAAAGTGGTTTCAGTTCTGGACTTGTTTTGCTGCGGCGTTTATATGCGGCTGTGTTCCCTATATTTGCACTGGTGGCGAACTTTGATGCCCAGTGGATGTAATATGTGTAATAGCCGTGATAGCCTAGCATAAGTTGCTTGCTTATTTATTTCCTTGTTGTCTTGTTTATTTGTTTGCTTGTAGTCAGTGCAGTTCTTTTTCCGCGGTTTGCTAGTGGCTGCAATAACCTATTTTTTAAAACTAGGCAACAATAACCATGGGCTAATATTTACTGTAGTGACACTGGACCTCCTACGGGCCATAGAAACAGTGGGCCTTCTACGGGCCATAGAAATAGTAGGCCTTCTACGGGCCATAGAAACAATGGGCCTTCTATGGGCCGTAGAAACAATGGGCCTTCTACGGGCCGTATCATCAATGGGCCTTATACGGGCCGTATGATCGATTGGCCAAACATGGGCCAATAACAGGCCGCATTATGGCCTTAAACGGGCTAGAGTTGGAATCGTCCGTTCATGGGCCGACCGTAACGGGTCATCGTTAATAGGCCATATTTGATGGCGCTATGAAAACGGCCCAACGAATTAACGGACCACAAACGGGCCGACTGTAACCACAGGCTGAATTTGGCCCACAAGCAGAAAATGACAGTAACGGGCCGTAAGTAAACGAATGCTGGAAATGAGCCCAAGAATAAATGGGCCCTGAGAAGGCCGAAAGATAACATGGGCTGGAAACGGCCCAACGGAATAACGGGCTGTTAATGGGTATAAAGTTATACACTGTTCATTATGGGCCAGTTTCACCACGGGCCGTTAATGGGTGTAAAGTGATACACTGTTCATTACGGGCCAGTTTCACCACGAGCCGTTAATAGGCCAAGAGTTACATAGGGCCTCATATGGGCCGAAATACGTCATGGGCCATACATGGGCCAGAAGTGAAAACGGGCTGGAATCATATTGGATGGCCTAGATGACGCTACTGGGCCTAATTCGGATAGGGCGTAACGGGCCTTGGGTTAGCTGGCTGTAAATGGGCTATATTCGAACAGGCCGTTAAAAGGCTTTCCATGGGCCGGCCCGCCAGCTTTTGACCAAGTCAAATGGGCCGGCCTTTTCACAAGAATGGGCCTCTGTTGGGCCGTGCCATGTGTCGACATATCATAGGCGCTTTCCATCCAATAAGTGGTTGACATCTGTCCCAACGATGAGCCGACACGTGTTTCCTCCAGCCAATGATGATTTTACACGTGGAAAATCCCCATTGGTCGGGGCTGTTAACGGGTTATCGGACCCAAAACCCGACCCGATAGCTTAACGGCGTTCCATTACGATGGATGCCACGTGTCGGTCACCCTTGACGAAAGCACCTCTGTGACGCGCGATTTATCGTCATGGAAGTGGACACTTCCGTGATGATAATTTTGGTAATGTCATGGAACACTTCAACGACAGCACAGGTATGACTATCTTGATTCTGTCATAAATTTGTCATGGATGTACATGCATGACAAAAAACGCGACCTACTGTGACAAACACGTATCATCACGGAAGTGTATTTTTTTGTAGTGTCTCCCCCTCTTCATGGAGATCTATTCGATGTAATCTTCTTTTTGCGGTGTGTTTGTTGAGACCGATGAATTGTGGGTTTATGATCAAGTTTATCTATGAACAATATTTGAATCTTCTCTGAATTCTTTTATGTATGATTGGTTATCTTTGCAAGTCTCTTCGAATTATCAGTTTGGTTTGGCCTACTAGATTGGTTTTTCTTGCAATGGGAGAAGTGCTTAGCTTTGGGTTCAATCTTGCGGTGTCTTTTCCCAGTGACAGCAGGGGCAGCAAGGCACGTATTGTATTGTTGCCATCGAGGATAACAAGATGGGGTTTTTATCATATTGTATGAATTTATCCCTCTACATCATGTCATCTTGCTTAAGGCGTTACTATGTTTTCTTGAACTTAATACTCTAGATGCATGCTGGATAGCGGTCGATGAGTGGAGTAATAGTAGTAGATGTAAGCAGGAGTCGGTCTACTTGTCTCGGACGTGATGCCTATATACATGATCGTACCTAGATATTCTCATAACTATGCTCAATTCTGTCAATTGCTCAACAGTAATTCGTTCACCCACCGTAAAATACTTATGCTTTTGAGAGAAGCCACTAGTGAAATCTATGGCCCCCGGGTCTATTCTCATCATATTAATCTTCCATCACTTTATTATTTCTTTGCTTTTTTACTTTGCTTTTATTTTACTTTGAATCTTTATCATAAAAATACCAAAAACATTATCCTATCATATCTATCAGATCTCACTCTCGTAAGTGACCGTGAAGGGATTGACAACCCCTTATCGCGTTGGTTGCGAGGATTTATTTGTATTGTGCAGGTACGAGGGACTCGCGCGTAGCCTCCTACTGGATTGATACCGTGGTTCTCAAAAACTGAGGGAAATACTTACACTACTGTGCTGCATCACCCTTTCCTCTTCAAGGAAATCCAACGCAGTGCTCAAGAGGTAGCAGGAAGATTTCTGGCTCCGTTGCCGGGGAGGAGTCTACGCAAAAGTCAACATACCAAGTACCCATCACAATCCCTTATCTCCCGCATTACATTATTTGCCATTTGCCTCTCGTTTTCCTCTCCCCCACTTCACCCTTGCCGTTTTATTCGCCCTCTCTTTTTCGTTTGCCTTTTTCTCGCTTGCCTTTTGTTTGCTCGTGTGTTGGATTGCTTGTTCACCACAATGGTTCAAGATAATACCAAATTATGTGACTTTACCAATACCAACAACAATGATTTCCTTAGCACTTCGATTGCTCCTCTTACCAATACTGAATCTTGTGAAATCAATACTACTTTGTTGAATCTTGTCATGAAAGATCAATTCGCCGGCCTTCCTAGTGAAGATGCCGCTACTCATCTAAATAGCTTCGTTGATTTATGTGATATGCAAAATAAGAAAGATGTTGATAATGATATTGTTAAATTGAAGCTATTTCCTTTTTCGCTTAGAGATCGTGCTAAAGCTTGGTTTTCGTCTTTGCCTAAAAATAGTATTGATTCTTTGAACAAGTGCAAAGATGCTTTTATCTCTAAGTATTTTCCTCCCGCTAAGATCATCTCTCTTAGAAACGATATTATGAATTTTAAGCAACTTGATCATGAACATGTTGCACAAGCTTGGGAGAGGATGAAATTGATGATACATGATTGCCCTACTCATGGTTTGAACTTGTGGATGATTATACAAAAAAATTATGCCGGATTGAATTTTGCTTCTAGAAATCTTTTAGATTTGGCCGCGGGAGGCACTTTTATGGAAATCACTTTAGGAGATGCTACTAAACTCCTAGATAATATTATGGTTAATTATTCTCAATGGCACACTGAAAGATCTACTAACAAAAAAATGCATGCGATAGAAGAAATTAATGTTTTGAGTGGAAAGATGGATGAACTTATGAAATTATTTGCTACTAAGAGTGTTTCTTCTGATCCTATTGATATGCCTTTGTCTACTTTGATTGAGAATAATAATGAATCTTTGGATGTGAATTTTATTGGTAGGAATAATTTTGGTAACAACGCGTATAGAGGGAACTTTAATCCTAGGCCTTATCCTAGTAATTCCTCTAATAATTATGGAAATTCCTACAACAACTCTTATGGAAATTTTAATAAGATGCCCTCTGAATTTGAGGCTAGTGTTAAAGAGTTTATGAATTTGCAAAAGAATTTTAATGCTTTGCTTGAGGAAAAATTGCTTAAAGTTGATGAATTGGCTAGGAACGTTGATAGAATTTCTCTTGATGTTGATTCCTTAAAGCTTAGATCTATTCCTCCTAAGCATGATATCAATGAGTCTCTCAAAGCCATGAGAATTTCCATTGGTGAGTGCAAAGAAAGAACCGCTAGGATGCGTGCTACGAAAGATGCCTTTATTAAAGCGTGTTCTTCCAATTCCTATGAAAATAAAGACGAAGATCTAAAAGTTATTGATGTATCCCCTATTAAATCTTTGTTTTGATTTATGAATCTTGATAATGATGGGACTGAATATGATCCACCTTTACCTATAAGGCGTTCCAAAAATTCGGAGTTTTAAGATCTTGATGATAAAATTGATAGAAGTGGGATTGAAGAAATCAAAACCCTAGATGTTGCTAAACCCACTATTTTGGATTTCAAGGAATTTAATTATGAAAGTTGCTCTTTAATTGATTGTATTTCCTTGTTGCAATCCGTGCTAAATTTTCCTCATGCTTATAGTCAAAATAAAGCGTTTACTAAACATATCATTGATGCCTTGATGCAATCTTATGAAGAAAAACTTGAGTTGGAAGTTTCTATCCCTAGAAAGGTTTATGATGAGTGGGAACCAACTATTAAAATTAATATTAAGGATCATGAGTTCTATGCTTTATGTGATTTGGGTGCTAGTGTTTCCACTATTCCCAAAACTTTGTGCGATTTGCTAGATTTCCGCGATTTTGATGATTGCTCTCTAAACTTGCACCTTGTGGATTCCACTATTAAGAAACCTATGGGAAGAATTAATGACGTTCTTATTGTTGCAAATAGGAATTATGTGCCCGTAGATTTTATCGTTCTTGATATAGATTGCAATCCTTCTTGTCCTATTATTCTTGGTAGACCTTTCCTTAGAACGATTGGTGCGATTATTGATATGAAGGAAGGGAATATTAGATTCCAATTTCCATTAAAGAAAGGCACGGAACACTTCCCTAGGAAGAAAATAAAATTACCATATGAATCTATCATGAGAGCCACTTATGGATTGCCTACCAAAGATGGCAATACCTAGATCTATCATTGCTTTTATGCCTAGCTAGGGGCGTTAAACGATAGCGCTTGTTGGGAGGCAACCCAATTTTATTTTTTAGTTTTTTTTGCTTTTGCTTCTGTTTAGGAATAAACAATCCATCTAGCCTGTGTTTATATGTGGTTTTATGTTTTAATTAGTGTTTGTGCCAAGTTAAACCTATAGGATCTTCTTGGATGATAGTTATTTGATCTTGCTGTAATTTCCAGAAACTTTATGTTCACGAAAACAATTGTTAAAAATCACCAGAACGTGATAAAATAGCGATTCCAATTTCTGCTGATCAATAAACAAATTTCCTATGTCATCCAATTTTGGCTGAATTTTTTGAGTTCCTGAAGTTTGCGTTAGTTGCATATTACTACAGACTGTTCTGTTTTTCACAGATTCTGTTTTTCGTGTGTTGTTTGCTTATTTTGATGAATCTATGGCTAGTAAAATAGTTTATAAACCATAGAGAAGTTGTAATACAGTAGGTTTAACACCAATATAAATAAAGAATGAGTTTATTACAGTACCTTGAAGTGGTCTTTTGTTTTCTTTCGCTAAAGGAGATTACGAGATTTCTGTTGAGTTTTGTGTTGTGAAGTTTTCAAGTTTTGGGTGAAATCTTTTGATGGATTATGGAACAAGGAGTGGCAAGGGCCTAAGATTGGGGATGCCCATGGAACCCCCAAGATAATCTAAGGACACCAAAAAGTCAAAGCTTGGGGATGCCCCGGAAGGCATCCCCTCTTTCGTCTACTTCCATCGGTAACTTTACTTGGAGCTATATTTTTATTCACCACATGATATGTGTTTTGCTTGGAGCGTCTTGTATGATTTGAGTCTTTGCTTTTTAGTTATCACAATCATCCTTGCTGTACACACCTTTTGAGAGAGCCATACATGATTTGGAATTTGTTAGAATACTCTATGTGCTTCACTTATATCTTTTGAGCTATATAGTTTTGCTCTAGTGCTTCACTTATATCTTTTAGAGCACGGTGGTGGATTTGTTTTATAGAAACTATTGATCTCTCATGCTTCACTTAGATTATTTTGAGAGTCTTAAATAGCTTGGTAATTTGCTTAACCAATTCTAATATGCTTGGTATTCAAGATTTGTAAAACTTTCTTTTGAGTGTGTTGAATACTATGAGAAGTTTGATGCTTGATAATTGTTTTGAGATATGAAGATGGTGATATTAGAGTCATGCTAGTTGAGTAGTTGTGAATTTTAGAAATACTTCTGTTAAAGTTTGTGATTCCCGTAGCATGCACGTATGGTGAACCGTTATGTGATAAAATCGGAGCATGATTTATTTATTGATTGTCTTCCTTATGAGTGGCGGTCGGGGACGAGCGATGGTATTTTCCTACCAATCTATCCCCCTAGGAGCATGCGCGTAATACTTTGCTTTGATAACTTGTAGATTTTTGCAATAAGTATATGAGTTCTTTATGACTAATATTGAGTCCATGGATTATAGGCACTTTTCCTCCTTCCATCACTGCTAGCCTCTCTAATATCGCTCACTTTTCGCCGGTATCATACACCCACCATATACCTTCCTCAAAACAGCCACCATACCTACCTATCATGGCATTTCCATAGCCATTCCGAGATATATTGCCATGCAACTTTCCACCATTCCGTTTATTATGACACGCTCCATCATTGTCATATTGCTTAGCATGATCATGTAGTTGACATCGTATTTGTGGCAAAGCAACCATTCATAATTCCGTCATACATGTCACTCTTGATTCATTGCATATCCCGGTACACCGCCGGAGGCATTCATATAGAGTCATATTTTGTTCTAAGTATCGAGTTGTAATTGTTGAGTTGTAAGAAAATAAAAGTGTGACGATCATCATTACAAGAGCATTGTCCCAAGTGAGGAAAGGATGATGGAGACTATGATTCCCCCACAAGTCGGGATGAGACTCCGGATGAATAAATAAAAAAAGAGAAAAGAGGCCATAAAAAAGGCCCAAATAAAAAAATGAGAGAAAAAGAGAGAAGGGACAATCTTACTATTCTTTTACCACACTTGTGCTTCAAAGTAGCACCATGATCTTTATGATAGAGAGTCTCTCATTTTGTCACTTCCATATACTAGTGGGAATTTTTCATTATAGAACTTGGCTTGTATATTCCAATGATGGGCTTCCTCAAATGCCCTAGGTCTTCGTGAGCAAACGAGTTGGATGCACACCCACTTAGTTTCTTTTGTTGAGCTTTCATATACTTATAGCTCTAGTGCATCCATTGCATGGCAATCCCTACTCACTCGCATTCATATCTATTAATGGGCCTCTCTGTCGGTGCAAACGACACCTATGGGATCATGGGGATCCCTTTTGCTACGGTCGGGGGGTGCGGTGTTGCAAAAAGAGTAGATTCAACAGATAGCACGGCGCTCCTTTACCCAGGTTCGGGCCGCGCGGACGCGTAAAACCCTACTCCTGCTTATCTGGTTTTGTATTTCAGTGTTCTTGAGCTAGCTATGGGGCATCAGGAGCTCCAAAAAGCCGAATCCTTCTCCTGGTCGCTTGGGGCCTCCTTTTATAGGTCAAGGGGCTGCCACAGTGGCACACAAGAGGTGGAAAGGTAGAGGACGTGGCGAGGTTATCCCTGGCATTACGGGACAAGACGCATTAAATGCGTTGGCTAGGTGTCCTCCTCTCGTAACGGGGACGGGGGCGAGGCCCGTCTCGTCCGTCGCCGCTCCTTCTTGTGCTGACACACGCCCTGGCCAGCGATGCCTATGGTGCCACGCAGGCGAACAGGCAGCTGAGGTGGCGCGATGCTAGGTCTTCGCGAGGGTCCCATGCCGCCACGCAGGTGCCAGCTCAGATGGTTGGGGTGGTGGCTGCGTGTGAATAGCGGTGGGGGCTTGGTTGGAGTGGCCCTGTTGGCGTGTCTGGCGAGGGCCTTTCCGAGGCCCCCGGCAAGGGTCTTGCCAGGGGGCTCGCTGTCATCCCCGGCAAGGTACTTGCCGGGGGCCTTGTAGTCCTCCTTGGCTGGAATCCCGCCAAGGGCCACCATTTCCTTGGCGTATATCTGGTCTTGTATGTCTTCACAAAGATCTGCATACCACCATGGGGATGTCTCCCGAATCCTTGCCTCATAGAGGCAGTGGACTCAAGGGTGACTCGCCCCGTAGGTGTGAGGCGAACTGCCCCGGCAAGGGTCTTGCCGGGTCACTAGAGCTGCGCCCCGGCAAGGCTCTTGCCGGGGGAGTCTACTTCGTCTCCCTTGCTCTTTGTGGCCTTGGTCTTAGTCTGCTTCTCTTGTGCTTCGATCCTACCTTGGCTCACCTCCCTTGCCATGCCCAGTGTGGTGGTACCCGTGGCTCGAACTGCCCACGCACAGTTATAGGAGTACAAAAAGTGTACCCCTCTTTTTGTACACCGACAGGAGCCCCCGGTCCTAGGCCACACATAAGCGCGACGCGTTGTTGGGCTAGGCCCAAAAACGGTGCGCGGGCAGGCGGGGGCGGTTTTTACCGCGGTAAATCTTTTTGTGTGCTTTGCCTCCCACGATTCCCGCGCGTGGCGCGTCGTGGGGAGGCGAGCGTGACGTGGGCGGCATGCGTGGGGCTGGCCTCAGCACGCATGCGTCACGTCGCAATAAAGAGAGTTGCTCACGTTTCCTTCTGAAACGGAGGGAGGCGTGGAGGCGCGGCCCATTTACTAGGCGGGGCTGAGGCGTGGTCTTCAAGGCGTCCACTCCCCCACGATCACGGGGTGGGGGGAGGTCGCCTCAACCGTCCCCTCGGTTCTGCACGCCCTCCATGCGTCATCCATGCGCCTGGGATGGCAAGTGGTGGAGGCAGGGAACCGGGCCGCCGCTGGCTGGGGCGGTGGGCCGGCCCTGGTTCCCTGCGCCTCCTGTGTCTTGATTGGTTGAGCGGGGCGGCCGAGCCCTACGAGCCCTAACCTCGCCCCTTTATAAAGAGCAGAAGGGGAAGGAGGGCGTCCCGCATTCTTCCACCTTCTTCTTTCTTTGGCTTCTGCTTCTTCCTCTCGTCTGCCATGGTGAGAGGGAATTTCGGTTCTTCGACGGTGGCAGTGAGGGTCGTCGCTCAACAACGCGTCCCTCCTTCCCCTGCTCCCGCAGTGGCAGGGCCAGCTGTGAGGGGAAGGGGGAGAGGGCGAGGCCGTGGGCGAGGTCGTGGGCGAGGCCGTGGAAGAGCAGGACGCGGTGGCGCACCGGCCTCACCTCCGCCAGCTGCTCCCCTCCCTGCGGAGGGCCACGTCAATGATGATCCCTGCGAGTTCTTCGTTAGGCTGCGGCGGCCGCCGCGCCGCTGCCATCACCTTCCGTCCCCATTTGCGTTGGAGATGGGGGCGGACTCGCCGGAGTCGTTGCATCTCCGCATGAGGGGTTGTGGGATAGGTGGCACGCGTGTCAGGGTGTATTTCCTTGCCCCTAACGAGATGTATCTTGGTCGGGGATGGAAGACATTCGCCCGTATCCACCGCTTGACGGCGGGGCTCACCCTCTATTTCAAACTGATGGAGGGCTGCCTTCTCGCTGTCAAGGTCTTAGGGTGCTTCGGGACTCGCGCAAGGTTCTGCGTGGAGAGCTCTTCCGATAGCGAAGACTCCTCCTCGGGCGAGAGCGATGAGGAGGACAGCAACGACGACGGCGGCGACGATGAGGACGGTAGGCGGCAGGATGACGGGTCTGACTAGGCGCCGGACCCCACTCCGTGCGGCACCGGCGACCCCATCATCCGTGCCGCTGGCTCCTTGAACTTCTCGGGGTCGTCTCCCTGGGCGGCTGGCGCTGGGAGGCTGCGGAAGAGGAAGAGGACGAGCGGCAAGGCCGTCAACTCGGAGTACGCGTGCATCGACGCTTTCGACGCGTGCTGACGTCCTGCCGCCTCGTCTTCGAGCTCTACTTCCGGCGCCGCCATCACCAACCAGCCCCCGGGTGGCCCCCGAGATGTTCCCTTGGTGTCTTTTGGCACCCGTAGTTCGCCTAGGCTCCCCTTGTGCCCTCTTCGCCTCCTTGACCTGCCTCCTGAGGAGAGGGACAAGAAAGGGATTACGGGCACCTTATCTCTTTTTAGCTTGTAAGCCTCCGGCCTTAGTTGAATTTAAAACTTGTAATCCCATCATTCATGTTTTTCATTCCCTATGGACTGTACCTATTTGGAATGTTTTTAATGGAAAAGGGGTGTTTGCCAGCTCAAATGCTTGTGGGTAGGACCCACAACAAGGAGTAAATCCTTGACATTACTAAGATAAGCATTTCCTCGCCCGGCAACAAGCCTTGCCGTTTTCCCACCTCGCTCGACCTTTCTCACGCTTTCGGCGGAGGCAGGGATGAGGCGGGTTCAGGCTCCTTATCTCATCCTTTCGCTGCCGTGGCTACAACCAAACTTGGTCCCAGGAACGAGTCCCAGGGACCAAAGCTAGGGGAGCACGATAGCTTTAGGAAGAAGATGAGGTTTCACATACCTCAGTCCATAAAGAATGCATGATAAGGGATGGCGAACTTATCTGGAGCTGCAGCCCCCGGCAACCCTGGATTTCCGCGGGTGAATCTTTGTTCTTGTAGCCTCCGGTGATGCTGGCTTGCCGGGGCCTGGATATCAGTCTGCCTCTCTTCTCTGTCCTCGCGTGGTTCGGCAAGGGCATCTGCGAGTCCTGTGAACCAAAGAAGACAAAAGGACGGCAAAGGGACGCAGACTCGACCTCTAAGCTAGGGGTTAGTCGCCGCCAAGCACTATCAACCCTAACCAAGGACGAGACTCGACCTAGCATGCATGCTATAACTTAGGGCGCCAGCGCTTCATTTATTTATGCTCAAGGTCTGCGCCTGGCTTTGTACAAAGGGTTACATGCAACATCGGCAATGCTTGTACAATAGGTGGCTTGCCGGGAGGCCCGGCAAGCCGCGCCTTACGGGTAAAACTTGCGAAGATGGTCAATGTTCCAGGAGTTAGTCACTGGAACGGCATCTTCGGTCTCCAGGCGGACTACGCCGGGCCTGGTGACCTATCTTACCAGGTAAGGGCCTTCCCACTTTGGCGTCAACTTGTTGGAATTCTTGGCCGATTGAACACACCGAAGAACAAGGTCGCCTTCCTCAAGGCTTCGGGCATGAACCTTGCGGCTATGGTAGCGGCGCAAGGCTTGCTGGTAGCGCGCTGCCTTCACAGCCGCCCGAAGACGATCTTCCTCAAGGAGCGTTGCGTCATCTTGCCGCAGTCGCTCTTGCTCAAGCTCCTCATAAGCGAGCACACGAGGTGACCCGTGTATGAGTTCAGTGGGGAGAACTGCTTCTGCCCCGTAGACCAGGGCAAAGGTTGTCTGGCCGGTATCTCGATTTGGCGTCGTTCTGATTGACCAAAGAACCGTCGGCAATTCATCAATCCACCGCCTCCCGCTCTTGTGCAGCCTGTCAAAGGTCTTTGTCCTTAATCCTCGCAGCACCTCAGCATTTTCCCTCTCAGCTTGACCATTGCTCCGAGGGTGAGCGACGGAAGCGAAACAGACTCTGCTGCCGATGTCTTGGATATACTGCATGAAGGTGCTGCTCGTGAACTGCGTGCCGTTGTCAGTGATAACCCTGTTGGGTACACCGAAACGGCAGACCAGTCCCTTGAAGAACTTGACGGCTGACTGAGCTATAACCTTCCTCACTGCCTCCACTTCTGGCCACTTTGTGAACTTGTCGATTGCGACGTACAAGTACTCAAAGCCCCCGACGGCACGGGGGAAGGGGCCCAGTATGTCGAGCCCCCAGACCGAGAAAGGCCAGGAGAGAGGAATGGTTTGGAGTGCTTGAGCGGGTTGATGAAGCTATCTTGAATGGAACTGGCATGCCTCACACCGGGTGACTAGTGCCATTGCATCCTGGAGGGCGGTGGGCCAGAAGAAGCCTTGCCGGAATGCCTTGCCGGCAAGGGCGCTCGACCCAATGTGGGATCCACATATGCTCCCGTGTATCTCTGCCAACAGCTCCAGCCCTTCCTCTTGGGGAATACACCTCAATTTCACTCTGTTCGGCCTCCTCCTGTACAGGACGTCATCGACGAACTGGTACATGGTAGAGCGACGGGCTACTCTTTCCGCTTCTTCCTGCTCCTCAGGAAGTTCCCCAGTTTGAAGGAATCGGACGGTATGTTGTGCCCATGCTGGAGCCTGGGGCTCGACAGCGAGGACTAAAGGCATCTCTTCCGTCACGGGAGCGGCCGTCTCGACAGCGAGAGCCTGACGCTCTACCGGAGTCAGCCGTCCCGCGGCGGGCTCAGTGCCCCCGGCAACATCCTTGCCGGCAGCTCCGGGGAGCTCGGTGGGAAAATACTTGCCGGGCTCTGATTTTCTCCTCTTGTTCTGCTCTTCTGACGGATCAACGGATGGCTGAGTTAGCTGAAGCACAAAGGTACCTGGTTCCACAGGTAGCTTGAGAGCAGCGCGCTTTGACAGGTAGTCGGCGACATCGTTCTCCGCTCGGGGAACGTGCTCTGCCTGTATACCATCAAAGAGCTCTTCCAGCTTCCTCACTTCATCGACGTAGGCCTTCATCAACGGGCTCTGATAATCCCTGTTGACTTGCTTGACGACGAGCTGCGAGTCACCCCTGACGACGAGTTTCTTGATTCTGAGGTCTGCCGCGATCCTGAGACCGGCAAGCAGCCCTTCGTACTCGGCCGTATTTTTGGTCGACACCTCCATGGGGAAGTGCATCTGGACCATGTACTTGAGGTGCTCTCCGGTGGGCGCGACCAGCAGTACGCCGGCCCCGGCGCCCTGTAAGGAGAAGGCCCCATCAAAGTACATGATCCAATGGCCACTTGCCTCCTTACCGGGGAGAGCAGTCTCTTGGATTTCTTCGTCGGGCGTCGCGGTCCATTCTGAAATGAACTCCGCCAAGACTCGGCTCTGAATCGTCGAAGTACTCTCAAACTTGAGGCCAAAGATGGACAACTCCAGTGCCCATTCCACAATTCTTCCCGTTGCGTCTGGATTGTGCAGTATCCGTTGTAGAGGGAGGCGGGTGACGACAGTGATCTCGTGCGCCTGGAAGTAATGACGCAGCTTCCTCGAGGCCATAAGAAGGCCGAAGAGCAGTTTCTGCACACCGGAGTACCTTGATCTAGCCCCCTGCAGGAGGGAACTGACAAAGTAGACCGGGTGCTGCATCATTTTCTTCTTCGGCAACACTCCAGTTGGCCGCGTCGCCTCCTCATTGGTGGCGTCGGGCTCTGCCGCTGCCATCACCTCGTCATCGACCTCTCTCTGCGCTACTAGCGCGGCGCTGACCACCTGGTTTGTTGCCGCTAAATATAGCAGCAACAGTTCCTCGGGCCTGGGCGCAACTAGTCTTGGCGTAGAGGAGAGATACCTCTTCAGGTCCTGCAAGGCTGCCTCGGCTTCAGGTGTCCACTCCATTCGTCGAGCTTCCCCGTAGCGGGAGGGAAGTCGAGGAGCAAATGCGCGCGCGCCAGGGCTTCCGCCGGTGCTGGTGGCAGCGAAACCTGCACGGCCCGTGGCGCGCTGCGACTTCTGGCTACGCCAGAAGGAGCTCTATCACGGCCCTGCGGTCGCGTACCGCCCTCACCAGCACCTTGGCGAGCGGGCAGGTCTTGTACATCCCGGGAGTGGCGCTCGGGACTCTTCCCGCGGCGACGTCCGGGGTCTTCGGTGCGATTGCGCCATTTGTCGCGCGCCGCCTGGGAAGAGCGCGCCGTTGGAGCCGGCATGGGAGCCCCGGAGGCCCTCGCGTCGTCCTCGGGCAGAGCGACGGCGACCTTGGAAGGTCCTGCTCCACCATCGCCACCTCCCAAACTCCGGCCGTTACGAGGGCGTGGTTGTTCGCGAGCAGCCCCCCGGGTCCTCTCAGTGACCGGTCCGCTGCTCGCTCGCGTCGGGACGGGCGGGCTGGCTTCCAGCGAGCCGACCGTCGCCGTTGCCTTCTTCTTGGGCGCCATGATGGTGAAGAAACGTCGAACTAACTACTAAAGCTGATTCTCACAACTGCAACGCCCCCCTACCTGGTGCGCCAAAGATGTCGGTGCAAACGACACCTATGGGATCGTGGGTATCCCTTTTGCTACGGTCGGGGGGTGCGGTATTGAAAAAGAGCAGATTCAACAGATAGCACGGCGCTCCTTTACCCAGGTTCAGGCCGCACGGACGTGTAAAACCCTACTCCTGCTTATGTGGTTTTGTATTTCAGTGTTCTTGAGCTAGCTATGGGGCGTCAGGAGCTCCAAAAAGCCGAATCCTTCTCCTGGTCGCTTGGGGCCTCCTTTTATAGGTCAAGGGGCTGCCATAGTGGCACACAGGAGGTGGAAAGGTAGAGGACGTGGCGAGGTTATCCCTGGCATTACGGGACAAGACGCATTAAATGCGCTGGCTAGGTGTCCTCCTCTCGTAACAGGGACGGGAGCGAGGCCCGTCCCGTCTGTCGCTGCTCCTTCTTGTGCTGACACGCGCCCTGGCCAGCAATGCCTGTGGTGCCACGCAGGCGAACAGGCAGCTAAGGTGGCGCGATGCTAGGTCTTCGCGAGGGTCCCATGCCGCCACGCAGGTGCCAGCTCAGTTGGTTGGGGCGGCGGCTGCGTGTGAATAGCGGTGGGGGCTTGGTTGGAGTGGCCCTGTTGGCGCGTCTGGTGAGGGCCTTGCCGAGGCCCCCGGCAAGGGTCTTGCCGGGCGGCTCGCTGTCATCCCCGGCAAGGTACTTGCCGGGGGCCTTGTAGTCCTCCTTGGCTGGAATCCCGCCAAGGGCCGCCATTTCCTTGGCGTATATCTGGTCTTGTATGTCTTCACAAAGATCTACATACCACCACGGGGATGTCTCCCGAATCCTTGCCTCATAGAGGCAGTGGACTCATGGGTGACTCGCCCCGTAGGTGTGAGGCGAACTGCCCCGGCAAGGGTCTTGCCGGGTCACTAGAGCTGCGCCCCAGCAAGGCTCTTGCCAGGGGAGTCTACTTCGTCTCCCTTGCTCCTTGTGGCCTTGGTCTCGGTCTGCTTCTCTTGTGCTTCAATCCTACCTTGGCCCACCTCCCTTGCCGTGCCCAGTGTGGTGGTGCCCGTGGCTCGAACTGCCCGCGCACAGTTATAGGGGTACAAAAAGTGTACCCCTGTTTTTGTACACCGACACTCTCCATAGCCCGTTGATACGCCTAGTTGATGTGAGACTATCTTCCCCTCTTTTTTCTTCTCCACAACAACCATTCCATTCCATATATAGTGCTATATCCATGGCTCACGCTCATGTATTGCGTGAAGATTGAAAAAGTTTTGAAAATGTCAAAAGTGTGAAACAATTGCTTGGCTCATCATCGGGGTTGTGCATGATTTAAGTACTTTGTGTGGTGAAGATAGAGCATAGCCAGACTATATGATTTTGTAGGGATAACTTTCTTTGGCCATGTTATTTTGAGAAGACATAATTGCTTTGTTAGTATGCTTGAAGTATTATTATTTTTATGTCAATATGAACTTTTGTCTTGAATCTTTCGGATCTGAATATTCATACCACAATTAAGAAGAATTACATTGAAATTATGCCAAGTAGCACTCCGCATCAAAAATACTGTTTTTATCATTTACCTACTCGAGGACGAGCAGGAATTAAGCTTGGGGATGCCTGATACGTCTCCGACGTATCTATAATTTTTGATTGCTCCATGCTATATTATCTACTGTTTTGGAACATATTGGGCTTTATTATCCACTTTTATATTACTTTTGGGACCAACCTATTAACCGGAGGCCCAGCCCAGAAATGCTGTTTTTGCCGATTTCAGTATTTCGAAGAAACGGAATATCAAACGGAGTCCAAACGAAATGAAACCTTCGGGAACGTGATTTTCTCACTGGATATGACCCAGGAGACTTGGACCCTACGTCAAAAAGAAAGAAGGTGGGCACGAGGTAGGGGGGCGCGCCCACCCCCCAGGGCGCGCCCTCCACCCTCATGGGCCCCACCTTGCTCCACCGACGTACTTCTTCCTCCTATATATACCTATGTACCCCCAAACGATCATATACGGAGCCAAAAACCTAATTCCACCGCCGAAACCTTCTGTACCCACGAGATCCCTTCTTGGGGCCTGTTCCAGAGCTCCGCCGGAGAGGGCATGCACCACGGAGGGCTTCTACATCATCATAGCCCCTCCGATGAAGTGTGAGTAGTTTACCTTAGACCTTCGGGTCCATAGTGTTGGGGAACATAGTAATTTCAAAAAAATTCCTACACACACGCAAGATCATGGTGATGCATAGCAACGAGAGGGGAGAGTGTTGTCTATGTACCCTCGTAGACCGGCAACGGAAGCGTTGACACAACATAGAGGAAGTAGTCGTACGTCTTCCCGATCCGACCGATTCAAGTACCGAACGTACGACACCTCCGAGTTCAGCACACGTTCATCTCGATGACGTCCCTCGAACTCCGATCCAGCCGAGTGTTGAGGGAGAGTTTCGTCAGCACGACGGCGTGGTGACGATAATGATGTTCTACCGATGCAGGGCTTTGCCTAATCACCGCTACGATATTATCGAGGTGGATTATGGTGGTGGGGGGCACCGCACACGGCTAAGAGATCCAAGGGATCAATTGTTGTGTCTGTGGGGTGCCCCCCTGCCCCCGTGTATAAAGGAGCAAAGGGGGAGGTGGCCGGCCAGGGGAGAGGCGCACCAAGGGGGGAGTCCTACTCCCACCGGGAGTAGGACTCCTCCTTTCCTTGTTGGAGTAGGAGAAGGGAAGGGAGAAGGAGAAAGAAGGGAGGGGGCGCTGTCGTGGTTCTAAGTCTGACAGTAGTGTAGGGGGGTAGGAATGGAGAGGCAAGATCCTAGCTATGGAGTAGTTGTATACACGAGTTTTACGAGTTCAGGCCCTTCTCGGAGGAAGTAATAGCCCTACGTCTCGGAGCCTAGAGGCGGTTGACTGGATTATGTGTGTGAGGATTACAGGGGTGCGAACCCTTTACACTGAGGAGGGGGGCGGCTTATATAGAGTGCGCCAGACCCCTCCGTCCCTCAGTTATGCAGGGTTTAAAGTACATTAAGATGGGCGTTACTGGTAACGCCACCAATAAAGTGCCATGACGGCCATAAAGACTACTTAATGACTGACCGTTTGCGTGCAGAGTGACTTTAGACCTTTCGGCCGTCGAGTGATGAACTTCATGGTCGAGTGCCTCCAAGCCCGTAGAGTGAGACACTCTATAGTCAATTGAAAAGTAATTCTTCCTTGAACGTCTTCTGGTGTTGGGGTGATGTCCTTGGGTAGGCCATTTAATCTAGGTCTATGACCCTACCCTAGGTACATATCTTCATCATTAGCCCTCGAATGGATCGAGGATTGAGTGGAGAAGGAATTGAACGAATATCCCCGACTCATCTTGAGTGCTTCGAATGCGTCTGTTCTTGGACCAACGAACTGCAGTGATGGCTTCAACTTCTTCTCAGTCGCCTTGGTCCATTCATGTTTTTGTCGAGTGAACTTTCATCAAAAGAGCGCCGAGTGACGATGTGGGGGAGCCCTCTTGTCTCACAAGTTGTTCTGCTACTCGCGGATTTCGCGGGATTTGAATTTTGGGAAGCGCGTCGGACGGAGGTGAACGCGGGAATCGGGCTGGATAAGGCAAGGACGCCTCTATTTCCGTGCTGCCTTTTTTGCCACGTATCGCGCGCGCGACTGTTGCGGGATTTGACAGGATCGCCTGGGCCTACCAGCCAGCCACTCGGAAGCAACCTTATATAAAGCATCGACCCAGGGTTTTTGAACAGTGCACCTTCATTTTCCCCTTTCCTCCGAACTTCTCCGCCGTGCCTGCTCTCATCTCTGCGCCGCCGTTCCACTCGAGTCTCACCTGCGGCGATGGCGAAGGAGAAGACGGTGGCTCTGGAGCGCGCGAAGAAGGCGACGGTGAAGGGGAAGGGGAAGAAATCCGATCGGGGCGGATCTTCTTCGAGGGCCGCCTTGCCGCTGGGCTGGATCCAGGGCGATTGGATGCCCTCGATGATCAGTCAAGATGACATTGACGATCTGGTCGAGGGGGTATTCATCCCTCATAAGTCTGTGCGCCTTCCGGGGAACGAGGTCGAGCCACAGCCTCGCGAGGGTGAGTGCGTTCTTGTTGCCACCCACGTCGACCGCGGGTTTTCTTTGCCTCCGCACTCTTTCTTTCGGGGTTTCTTGAACTTTTTCGGGGCGCAGCTCCATCACTTCACTCCAAATTCCATCATGTATCTCGCTGTTTTCGTGTCCCTGTGTGAAAATTTCTTGGGTTGCCGTCCTCACTGGGGCCTCTTCAAGCACATTTTCACTTGTCGATCTCAGTCGGTTAAGAAAACCAATCCGAATGATGAGAAGACGCAAGTGATTCAGATGTGAGGGGGCCTTGGGATCCAGACGAGGGGCAAGAGTTGTTTTTCGGCCATGACTCTTCCTGATTCTGTCCGCGGGTGGCAGTCGACTCGGTTTTATTGCAAAGACCAGCCGACTCCAGGTCAGTCGACCGGCCTTCCTCCTTTTTCCTTGAACCGAGCGGAAAAACCTTCTTCTTTGAGAGTGACTCCGGAGGAGAGAGCCCAAGTTAAAGTGTTGGTCAGTCGAGTGGTTCAGCTGGTCCGCGATGGGGTGACCGGCATGGATTTACTGGAGGTCTTCCTCCGGCGGCGCATCCAACCGCTCCAAGCTCGCGACCATCTGATGTGGCTGTATTCGGATCTCGAGGACACCACTCGAATCCACCTGGAGGAGGTCGAGGATGACACGTTGGAGGGGTGGATGACAAGTATCACAGGGAACAAGGACAACCCCAGAGGAGCCAGGAGAATTCCTCCACTCGACCAGTCTTATGAGCCAGATAAGGTTGATTTCAGTTTTCCCGGCTGTTATCTAGATTCTTCATGCAGCTTGCTTAAAATCATCTGACTGGCTTCTATCTTGTCTATCATCTTACAGGCTATTACTGAGATGTATTCGATGCCCAACGGAGAGCAAGAACAAGCCCGGGAGGGAGGGGCGAGTGGCGGCGAGAGCGGTGCAATCTGATGGTGGTGAGGAGGAGGAAAGCGATGACCCGAGTGACGAAGACGAAGGCGAGGAAGTCGACCCTCCTCGAGGTGAAAGGCGATCTAAGCATGCCCACGACCCTGCCGTCGAGCGCGGCAAAGGGACTGCGCCAGTGGGTCAGTCGTCCAAACGTCCTCGTACATCCTCACCGACCCCAATTGAGAAGGCGCCGAAACATCCGAGAGCCGCCTCGTCGAAGCCACCAAAGGCCTTGCCCAAGATCAGAGTGGCCATCCCCACCATTTCCGGGCAATCACAGAACTTGCATTTCCTTGTTTGAGTCGAACAGGTTCTTGGTCGACCTATTTGTTAAACCGGTTGACTTCTGGAATTTGTAGTGCTGCTACTTCCGAGACTTCTGTCAGGAATGTGGACGAGGAGATGGAAGATGTCGTCACTTCCAATCCAGGTACAATTTTCGTGATCTTATTCTCAGTCGATTGATTGCCTGTCTTTTTGGTCGATTGAATGCTTAGCTCTGAATTCCTTCTGCAGCTCCTCCCCACGTCATTAATCTTCCACACGACGAAGAAGAGGTGCCGTTGAGGCCCCATGGGAGAAGAGGCAGGAAAGCACCGGCTGGCAAGACCCCTCGGTCTGCACCGGCACCTGAAGTGATGATTCAGGAGGGTGGCAACACCACTCAGACTTCCGTGTCCTTTGCCGTGCCCTTGACAAACGTTCGGCCTTCGTCGTCGACTGCACCTGTCCCAACCGACCCACCTTCCTTCTTTGCTACCTATCAGGCCCCAGAGGACCAAATAAGTGCTGCCCAGGAAGCCATACGCCGGGTGTCGTGGTTCTAAGTCTGATAGTAGAAAGGGGGGTAGGAATGTAGAGGCAAGATCCTAGCTATGGAGTACTTGTTCACACGAGATTTACGAGTTCAGGCCCTTCTCGGAGGAAGTAATAGCCCTACGTCTCGGATCCCAGAGGCGGTCGACTGGATTATACGTGTGAGAGTTACAGAGGTGCGAACCCTTGTCGCAGAGGAGGGGGGTGGCTTATATAGAGTGCGCTAGGACCCCAGCTCCCCTCCATTACACAGGGTTCAATGTACATTAAGGTAGGGCGTTACTGGTAGCGCCACTAGTAATGTGCCATGATGGCTATAAAAGCTACTTAAGGACTGACCGTTAGCATGCAGAGTGACTTTAGATCTCCTAGCTGTCGAGTGGTTGTCTTCATGGTCGAGTCCCTTCATGTCCGTCGAGTGGTACACCTTTAGGTTGATTGAAAAGGTGATTCTTCTTGGAATGTATTCTGTTGTTGGTGTGATGTCCTTGGGTAGGTTACTTGGGTCAGGTCTATGAC